>NW_013669904.1:49876-89758 GCF_000517525.1 Limulus polyphemus
CGACGAGCGAGTTAATTACGAGTTGATGTAAGTACGATTCGCCTGGAAGCTAGCTAGCATTATCCTTGGCCAAACACGCTAGGTTTTCTACCGTTGAAGTTAGGTAATATTTTCGTAAAAATACTAATGTCCGATGAGAATCCGCTGAAGTTAAATAATTTGTAATGTTCGAGCTTTGTAAAGGTTCCTGGTCAAATATCTAAAGTTTTCCCAATCATAAGCGTTATAAAAATCACAGTTGTAGCTTTCGAAGTTTATAGCACACTGATTATAGCGAACAGTAACTAACGACTCTCCTTTTGGCGCGTCGCGTTGGTTGTATTTATAGGCGTGGAAACGTTTTCTAGAAAATTCAGGTTACATAACAAGACTGAGCTATATTTAAACGTTTACGTATATAGATATATTGTTGATTCCTAACCTCGAGAATACTCTACACCTTTGGAAAATAGACAGGAGTTTTGCAATACATATCTAACACTACAAGCTATGCATGTTTTTAAATATAAACTTAACCTAAACAACGATCATATCAAAATAACTACACAACAACAAATTCGTTATACAACGAAGGGCTAGTACTCATGATAAGTCGTCAAGGAATTTTATAGTTGAGTTCAGTTAAGTAGATGCTTAGCAAACAAAGCACAAAGCGGTCGAGGGGAAGTTTATTTATTGATATTCTTAAGTATGGTAAAGTTTAGCCCGAACTAAAATAAAGCAAAAATTTACAGAAGTTGTGTTAATTTATCTCTTCATCGAATATATGCCATACTTAATAAAAGCTTAATTAATGTTAGGCCTAAGACAAAGGACTTAGAGATTTTGGTGTCTGCGATTAGAATTATTTTGTATTATTCTAGAAATCCTGTATTTAAAGAAATATCGTTGCAGTACAGATACTAATTAATACAGATACAAATAATACAATGCTTCGTTATGTAAAAAACTGCTAGTTCTCGTATTATCACAAAACTTACTACTCAGAAGATCATTTTTAAAACCGGACCTTAATGTTATAACTAATTTGTCATTATAGAGGATGTTAGTATAAATCATTAATCTGACTTCTAGCTGTTAAGATTTTTATAAATTATGAGAAGGTAGAAGAACTGGGGAATAGTGCGTGTATTCTTATGTTAGTATACAAGATACCTGATAGGCATTTACTGACAAAAATGTAGACGTTTTTGAATACTAAGACGTGTTGAACCAATTTGTAATTTGTTCATAGCTCTTGAAAGTAATACTCTTGAGTTCCGTAGTTGTTGCAAAGCTACTCGAGGACTATCTACGCTTCTAGTTTAGAAGTGATATACTAGAGGAAAAGCAGCTAATTAAAACTATCCACCATTTACGTTTTTTGGGCTAGCTGAAGGGACGAGCATGTTTCGAACACAGATTGCAAGTCGAACGCCCTAACCATCATCTTCTGCTTGATACTTCTGTTTTGCTAGAACTAGTAATTATTAGATCTGATTTAGGGAGAGGTATTTTTCCATAAAATGTTTAGCCCTTATAGTGGTACGTAGCTTATTTGTAGCAAATGCAGACAGTTTGAAGAGATTACAGTATATATCTATCTCACGTGTATGTTTTTGATAAAATATTTAAATCGGAGCTTATTAAGCCACTGTTTTGTATTGTTTATATATATATGATATTGGATACAAAATTAGTTTAAAAAAAAAAGTTGATTTGCTTCCACACTCTTAACAAATGATACTGGAGAAGGATGAATTAATTTATGGATAATTTGTTTTACATGTTACGACGTGTGTGTCCATAACTGCTTTTTTACTCTGTTTTTATAATTATGATATGTTGACAGTTGAAGTATTTAATAATTCTTTTGCTCTCAGTCTGTGTTAGCATCCTTAGCAACGTCAACACTGGGAGTAAATCAAATTGAGCTGGTAGGCCTCCGTAAGAAAGAGTTTTGTTAAGTCATTGAAGAGATAGTTTCCCCATTTATTTATTTTAACTTGATGATAATGTTTTTTACCGAAGCCGATTCGGTAAACTAATAAGTTCCAGCTAATAATGACAAACGTTGACGGAATAAAAAATACCAAACGGCATTACACTAGACCTCCAATTCATACATATTGAACAGTGACAATGAAAATGTTTAAACTGATTAGTAGTAAAAGTTAATTCGAGAATGTGCCGTATGAGTTGTTAGGTAGAAATACTGGATTTTCACCAAAGCATAGCCAAACCACTTGGTCATACTTTTGTGGATAAGTTATTTTTACGTCGCTACTAATATTGTAAATTGGGTCATACACAACAGGGCATCGACGATGCTACTGGAGTTAAAGATTTCCGAATCTTTGTTAAGATATGAAGACACGCATGATTCATACAGATTACAATACCTTTAAACAAGGCGGAATTAATTAGCTTTACGTTCACTTTGTTAAGATATGAAGACACGCATGATTCATACAGATTACAATACCTTTAAACAAGGCGGAATGAATTAGCTTTACGTTCACTTTTTTTTCGGTGGTGAAGGTGGGCGGGTGGGAGACTTCTGCTTCAGCACAATAATACTTATTTCCATTCATGTCAGTGGTTCTGGGGATTTAAAGACTTCCAGAATACTTCCAGAATACTAGGTCTTGGATATTTGAAATAATGTCTAGATCTTTAGGGCACATGCTGTTTACTTGCCGCGGGTGGAAGTTATAAACCTTGCTTCATATTAAATGAAACAAGCTTTATTTTAACTTAACACGTATATAATCTGCACACTCATTAATAAATAAAACGATGACTTTTATATAAATCTTTGTTTTACCTTTCTGTGAACGATGATGGAGCTATTTTAAACCCAGTCTCGTATTAAAAAACAAAAAACTATATTAGAGTTAAACAGTTTGGCAAAATCTGTTTATTGTAATTCGAAATGTTCTTAATTTTATAACAACAATAAAAAAATATGTGGTAATTTTGAGGGAAATCTTGTGTGAATTGTGTGCTGCATCAGACCACCCTTTATGTGAACAATATCTTATTCTACGTAAGCTGCAAGAGCTCTAGAGATTTTCTTCAACATTGTTATGCTGGTGACTTTCCGTCATTACTTAAGGAACATTCTATCCAGCTTCCAACGTTCCCTCGGAAAGCTGTTGCAGATGGCTAAGGATAGGGTAACTGAATTGGTTCTGTATCTTTTTAAAAGCGAACAAACAACAACATAAGATGAAAACTGATCTTAGCTAATATTTGAATACGAATTTTGGATACAACTACCGAAAATAAAACTACATTATTCAGATAATAATCCTCTTTCTTGAAAATTACAATGGTCTAGATGTGATTGAAAACAACAACAAAGGTTTAACTAAACACCCTTACATGTTAGTGATCTTGTTTTGGTAATATAAATACTTAAGGTATGTCTAATTTGGATGAGTGGTACATATATGTGATTGTGCACATTTTAAAACACGAAAGAGACCGTGTAATAATTTGGATGCTGTCGTCAGCTTCACACAATCGTGTGAAATCTCTTTCATAATAGTTTTTGTGTCGTCTCTGTCGTATTAAACGAGTGACGTTTACATGTACGCTCAGCACTACATAAGAGAACATTAATATAAATTACCTAAGTCAAATTCAAGATATCATTGTTGGAAAATTTTTCTCTTGTATTGTGTGTGTTGTGTGTTTGTTTGGAATTAAGCACAACGTTACACAATGGGCTATCTGTGCTCTGCCCACCACGGGTATCGAAACCCGGTTTCTAGCGTTGTAAGTCCGCAAACATATCGCTGTGCCACTGGAGGGCATGTGTATGTTAAAGATATCATTATTGGAAAATATTTATCTTGTTGTGTGTGTGTTAGGTCTAGAAAAGTTGTACTTCTCTTCTTTCGATGGAAAATGAATATCTGTAAAATATATATCTGTTTTTCAACCACCAAAGGTCCCAATTTGACACGTATAGTTAAGTAATATTTCGGAATAACTTATTAACAGAATCAGTAAGGTTTGGACATCTAATAAATTCAAATGAAATATGCTAAACGTAGTATAATTAGTAATACTTTATACGAACATATATACTTTAAGTCTATGTTAGCTGCTTCTATCTAATGTGAATGATCTGACAATTGAGTTAGTAGTAAGATGGAATAGTTCACAATATGATAAACTAGTTACAAGATAGTAATAAATTTCTAATGGCGTTCCATTGATGGGTTAAGTTTTTAGAACAAGTAATCACATATAGGCTGTCAGTGGGTGACGAAGGTATCGTTTCACAGTACTTTCAAACTTGAAAACTGATTTCATGAAGAACATCAGTTGATAAATGGATAAAACTTGTACATATGGATTAGTTTTGTTAAATATCCGTAAAATTTGATGAGAATGAATGAGAGCAATATTTATTCAATGATAAACGCTTTGTTGGACGATTTTCTCGTGAGATGATGATGTATTTTATATATATAACTGTACTGAATATTTGGAAGTCGTATGTTTAAGTGTATGCTTTAGTGTGGCATCAGTATCTCTGTATGTTGTTGAACATGTAGAATATCTGACTCAATTTTAAAAACAAACTCGATAATCTCTTTGCGGTAGCATTTGTATGGAACCTGCAATTGTTATGTCTATAAGCGTTGATGCATCTTTTGCATTTTTCTTCAGTGCTTGTAAGCTTTGTGAAACAGTATGAAAAATCAATTTTTACCACACGCAGATCATATCTGACGCGCAACGAATTACAGACACAAGTGCGGTACCATTGACCAGCAATCACTTTAGTAGTATAAACTGTATCCTTTTTATACTATTGGCAGTTTAAATCACAGAAAAAAAACTTCGTTAATACTAATTAACCAATTTTTACCTGAACAGTGTGCAAAAACTGTAAAACTTCTGTTACTATTTTATTTATTTAAGCTTGTAGGTCTCTGGACGGTGCCAGTCAGTAAACAAGCCAAATACGTCTCTGAGCTAACATTAGGTTTTTGCAGCTTTGATATTTCAGGTGATTAATGATCCTGATATTAATGTTCGCGCCGTTCAGACCAGAACCGTTTGTGACTTTCCACTTTAAGAGGCGGTCGTCGTAAAGTTCAGAATTTCCGTATAGACTGGAATATAACATATTTTACATGTAATGACTAGATTATGACCATAAAAGTTTTGTAGTAAGAATTACAGAGGTTTTATATAGACAACTAAAGACAACACTTTAAGAAAAGAAGTAAATGTAGGGATGGTTAATATCAATCCTTCAAAAACAATGCAAACAAGATAGTAGGGATGGCATTTACATCATTGTAGAGTTGTGATGACCTATTGAGGAGATATTTAAAATATAATTCCGATGAACAATCGGAGCCATCTCTACATAGGCAGTGCTAACATGTATTTCACTTCAGATATTTTAATAAAATTATTCAAATTTTGTTTTCATATTTGACGTACATTTCGGAAAATTTATAAGCAGTTCTGCATATAGGGTGATACAAAAGTCCAGCACACCGTGCGATTTTTAATTCCAGCCGTGTTTTCTAACACATAATAGTGTTTCACTAACTGTCTCTTCTTCTTTTGTTAGTATAATTAGATGTCGTTAACCTTGGAAGAACGTGTAGAAATAATCCTATTGCGATATCAATAGAGCATATTTCGAATAGTTGCAAGGGCAGGACTTAGAAAAATCATTGTGGTGCGTGACTTCATCACCATGTTTATCGAAACAGAAGTATTTTTATTGGAAATACAAAACTGTATGTTAGTAATACATCTAGAAGGGAGACTGGAAAAAGCAACAAGGATGGAACACAAGTCTTTGAACTGATCTGGATAAAATTTAAAGATGTGGATAACTTGACTAAATGCATAACGATTATACAGTGATGAAAAATATAACTATCACAATTTGAGCCCAGTTACTTGATTTTATCAGAAAAACACAATTTATCGTAAAGCTACTCCAATCTTAAACTACTGACCAGAGGGAAGGCATTCTGTCAGCATTAACCACTATCCACGCTAATAAAACTTATATAGCACACCGATAATATAAAATTTGGGGAATATTTTGTGGTGTCGCTCAAATCCGAATCGCAAGAGCTCTGCGACAGGGCCAACCCGCACTCTTTTACCGAAGTGTATTGTGGCTGTGTTAAGCTCGTGGTACTTTGCATGTTTTTGTGTGTTAATGTATCCGTAAACCTTGTATTCAGCGTGCCTGAAATAACATGTAAGGTTATGATTAAGCAAAAGAAAAGAAAAAAAAAATGTGCTTGTTAGCATGTGTGTATGTAATCTTTAATTATTTCAGTCTGAAATAATTATTACATTTTCCCTGTATGATATAATTGTCCACCAACCATGAAACGGCTTAATACAAAGCAAAAATAAATTATTGAGATTAAAAAATATTTTTCTGACTGATACGTTTTGACTTTATATCCCTGACTGCATTAACAAAAAGTTATAAAACATCTCTACAAGAAACTCCTTGCTAATATGAGATGACATAATATTATTTTATACTGGTACATGCCCATTGAAACATTTCAACGGCCATTTTCCTGAAAGTAATGATGAATAAATATAAAATGTGCCTTCAACCCAGTCACTTGGATCAGAGCATATATGCAATATGACTGTATAGTGGGCTGTTCACAACCGTCTTTTGTCATTACATGTGTTAGTTCAATAAGGGAAATTGCATTGCGTGTGTTTTTGATTGAAGGAGACTGACTGTAATACATTGTTGGCAAAAATGTTTGGGTTTCGATGTCATGGGTGAATCCGGCACAATAGAGTGCTCAGGTTCGCTAAGTAGCTGCAGGGATTTCTTCCACAGGATGCCACCGTTCTTTATCGTTTACTGAGCGCAAGAAAAGACTGCTACTGAAGTGAACTCTTTTTGACAGTTGTCATTTCCATAAGAAGTGTCAAAGAGGAGATATTTAATTCAAATTAATTTATTCGACATGGTACAATAAAATCATAGGTGTATATAATACCGAGATGAAAAATAAAATTATAAACCAAATAACAACAAATATATACCCAAACACGTTCCTTTCTTTATGCGTTTTTGCCATTCATGCTCATCACCTCAAAATATTTCTTTCAATCAGTCGACCGAAGAGGTCCCGTTCTTTTCGTGAAAATCCCCTCACAAAAAAAGAAGCATTTTTGTTCTTAAGGTTTTTTACAGATTGACCATTCAGCACATACGAAGACTGATGGATCAATTATTATATATAAGCCAACACTCTTGGATGTTTGATAATGTTTGTGTAATGGATTATTTTATATTCAGTTTGAAACAAAAAATAATTTATTTCCTTTGCTATTTCCTGTTTTGTGTATCAGCATGTATTTAATATTTTGTTATTGATTGTGAGAAAGAATAAATTTTACTCAGACAACACAAAAAAAATGTCCGCGAACTGTGATGCTACAAGTATGAATGGAACAAAACGAATGTGCTTGTAACAGAAAACTTGAAGCCCAAGCCACTCGTGAATTATTGATAATTATGTTTTATATATACCTCTCAATAACATAAATTAACTTCCAACTAATACAACGTTAAAGTAATTAACAAATTCATCCAAAAGTTTGAAGTTTCACCCACTCACTAAAAATTTGCCAAAGCAGGAAAAGTTTTAGTTTAATCAAAACTTAATAACATTAAACGTAATTAATTTGACAAGTTAAAAATTCGCCACACGTAATATATGTTTGAAAAACACAAAAATTTATAGCATTTATATTAACACCGTTAGATGAAGTTTATTATTATTTGTAACATAGGCTGTTAAATACACATGCGCGGTTACTGTTGTTTACGTGCAAAATTGAACGGTGAAGTTTGAAACATTTTTTCTTGGTGTAACAGCAATTGATGATTAATAAAATATTTTTACTCCAGTAACGTAATGATTGTTATGTATTTGTAGCAGGTATCTTTATAATCAATTATAATAGTATACTTATGTACAAATCCAAAAATAATTTAAAATTCTGAGAAATGTCACGGAAATAGTGAAAAAAAGAATGATGAAAATTCGAAAATTTAATTTTTCCTTTTTTATTAAATGAAAATATTCGGGGACATAATCAAATTTTGTATTGTTTTTAGAAATGAGAATTACCATTGCCTAGATTTCATTTTTCATTCAATTTAAATACAGTTTTTTAAAGTTTCCATTACTTGTATCGCTTTTTAGAGTGTCTAGCAGTTCATGAACGATAGTCTTGCTTACAGAACCTTAAGTGTCTGGTCAGATTCAAATTCAGATGTACTGGGTATTTGTTCTTTGTCTTTCGTAAAACAGTTTCTAAGTTTGTAAGTGCTAGTTTGTTTGTTTGTAGTTAAGCACAAAGCTACGCAATGGCCTATCTCTGCTCTGCCTACCACGGGTATCATAACCGGGATTCTAGCGTTGTAAGTCGCAGACATATCGCTGTGCCACTGGGGGGCATAAGTGTTAGTGGTTATTTTAAATAACAACAAAAAAATCCATTAATCATATCGGAAGTAACTTTTGTCAAACCGCTGGTTGATGCCGTACAGGAACGTGCGTGCTCGTACTGGATCCATTTTGTCAAAATATATGCAGATACTATAACAGTATAAGGGTTATGAGGTAATATTCACAGGTGTAGCTAAATTTAGTTTGAAGACAAAAAGTATAATAAGAACGTTGAAATTTTCTGTAAAACAAGGTGATAACTAAACACACTGAAACACAAAAAACAACAACAAAAACAAACAAATGGTTTAAAACCATAAGTTAAAATTGTTCAACTAAGATCAAAAGCCACGATTCTACCATACATTCCTACAAGTTATATAAACATTTTTTACCGCTTAAGATAAAACAAGCTTACCCATTGTTTGAAATTATTGTTTATCGTTTTGTTTGTGTGTATGTTTTAAAGAACATTTAGTGTCTGATGTTTTTGTTTTGCTGCGTAGAAAAAGCAGCATTACTGTCTTATTTAAAATCGATTTAAAGAAAATAGTTGTTTTTGCCACTCTGGCTTTTATTATAGTGCTATTGATTTTCTTTATAACCTGTGCAAAATGTTTAGTGTTAGTTTAGAAACATGTCATTCTTTCTTTATCACATCAAGCAAAATGTATAATTACTTAATTGGAGTCTATGTATAAAGTATCAAATATGTTAGTTAACAAAAAAACTTACTTCAATAGTTACATTGACATTTCTTAAGAATATAAAAATCCTACAACAATAGTTACATTGACAGTTCTTAAGAATATAAAAATCTTACAAAAATAGTTACATTGACATTTCTTAAGAATACAAAAATCTTACAACAGTAGTTACATTGACATTTCTTAAGAATACAAAAATCTTACAACAATAGTTACATTGGCATTTCTTAAGAATACAAAAATCTTACAACAATAGTTACATTGTCATTTCTTAAGAATACAAAAATCTTACAACAATAGTTACATTGTCATTTCTTAAAAATACAAATTAGCCTTATATAATCAAATTTACTAATATGTATAAACTAGAGAAACAGATTTGTCCACAGATTTGTGGTGATGGTGAACCTTATATGTATATAATCTGAAAATTTTGATTTTGAGAAAGGTATAACCTAAACAGATTTACTATTTTACTATTACAGACTGTTGCTTGGGGTTTTCAAACTTTGTTTTATCTACATTTTCATCACGTATTTTCTAAATATATTTTTTATGTGGAATAATGCTCCAAGAGCATAAGTTCATAATTTTCTCTTAAATAATAGCATCATTAACTCCTAATTCATTAGACATTGAGTAACTGGGGTGCATTAGCCCAGTTCCATCTTTGAAATTTGGACAAATCGATTAAATTGCATTTAAAAATATTTTTTATTAATTCACTGAAATTAGTGTGTCTCGTGTTAATGGAGCATAAGATCAAATAAAGTTTGAAGTAATTACTAATTTTTTAGATAATATTTACAAAAAAAAAGGAAATTTAATATGGGATCAGTTACTGAAATCGGAATGAGGCTATGAAGATGAACAGTCCAATTCAAGGAATTGACAAGCACCATATAGTTCGTTTTGTGATGTTTTTAACATAATTTACCAACTTTACATTTATATTAATAATATTTACAGTTGTATCAACTATCTCTCTCCCTTAATTTGTTTAATACATGGATAACACCAGGTAATTTACTGATAAAACACACGAGGATAACTCTGAAAGGAACACACAACATCTAGGTTAGCACATAATCACAGAGGCTTACTTATGTATTTTTAAAAAGAAAGAACATGTCAAGTTATCTCTATTTTAAGGTAAAGGTTTTATCTAGCTTCCGAACTAGACTAAACATCAGTAGTTAGGGTTGTACTTGCACCTCCAAAGGATTCCACTTCATACTGATTGGCTGCCTCAGGGAGGGAGGGAGGGGATGATGCCATCAAAGACTAAGACATCATAGTCCCTTAAAATGTCATTGCAGGGTGCATTGTTAGGGACACATTGTTACATTGCCATGATGTAATAGTTTTGCCAAGTAGAGGATGTATTACTAGGCGGCCATTACATCATATACAGTGTACAGTGACGCACATGATATGTGTCTCAAAATGAACATATTTTAATTGGTTTAAATTACTAATTTATTAGTTAATTAAGTCGTTATGCTATAACTTGACAAAATAATTCATTTTACACATGATACTTTGTGGTTTTATCTCGTGTTTTACAATGGCAGACACTATACTTCCACAAATGATTAATGTCTATATTTATTTACCATTATTTTAATGACTGTCCATAGGATTTTAACAAATATACTGTGACAGTGTTACTATGCTTCCACATATGATAATTTTCTTGATTTAATTATGTTTAAACCATTATTTTGAATATTTTATCATCTGTACTAGTACAATTTGGTATAACTAAAAATATTAAATAATGACTTACTGTTTATCCATCCATTTTCTATATAGCCATTAATCACTGGCAAACACACCTCCAATCTTCTTTGGGTAAATAACTCTTGTGAATGTATGAAATACATTTCTAAAGTGTTCATAGCTTCTTTCAGACAATGTTCTGTAGGACACATTATTTGAATGAGACAGTTATTACAACAAATAGTCATCCTACCACTAAATATAATAGATGAATGACTTACTGTTTAACTTTATTCCAAATACTAAGCTGTGTAAAACTTTGAGATTGACTAAGACATTATTTGGAAATATCACACACATACAAACATTGTGGGCACTGACGTCAATACAAGTGTTTGTTAGAAGGCTGTATCATGGTCACACATACAGTGTGGGCTACAAGATATATCAACATATCATTCCATGATAAGTTTGACCTTTGTTTATTAGTCACATTGAAAACAAAAAACATTACATGTTCCTTTCTACATCTTTTCCACATACAAAAATGAAAATCATCAATATTTAAGTATAATTCTTTGATTATTTCACTTTAAAGAAAAATCTTAAGTTACAAAACAGTATTCTGTGATTATCTCATAAAACTCACATTTTGTCATAGTCAATATACTATCACGTTACAAAAAGTAACCTGTATCGTACATACTTAACAAACACTTGAGATACTATAAGCATAATAGTTTATAATTTACTGGATTAGCTTTCATATGAATTATGTCAATTCCAGCTCAATATGCAAGATTTTATATAGTTTATAAACAATAAGGTACAATTCTTGTACTTTACAACATTTGGTCAAAAGTTCAGTTTAATTATCTCATGTTAAAATTTCCATATATTCTAATATAAATATAATGGATATGAAACAATTAATTCATTAATGTTACAGTATCAACTAAAATCAGTGTTGTTATATTATCAGACAATTTGTCCTGAAAGGATGCTTATTTTCATGTTTAGCTTTATAAATCAGTTGGGTTTAAAGGATCTACATAAATAACAATTAATGTTGTTACCTCTGTCTAGTAGAGCTTATTTTTTACTAATTGAATATAGTCTGTAGGGTTGCTTTCTGATATGACTCATGTGTTTGATATTCAAGGCCATTGCCCAGCTTGGTTATATACAGGACAGCATGTCCATTTTAGAAAAAAGTTTGACCTTTAATGTTACCTAATAGAGATAACACTTTTGTTTGAATGTACAGAAAACATTTATTAAAATAAAAGTCAATTATATTACACTGTCACTATCTATATATTTATATTATATTTAATATTGAAAATAAATTATAATTATAATTTTAATGTTCACCAAACTTTAACTAAAGTTTTTGTATGTTACTGAAATTTAAAAGTCAATAATCTTAGTTCTTTCACTTACATAGTGATACAAAACACTAATTGTATATTCTCAATATCTGATGGGACATTTCAGTTAGCTTACAATTATTACATACTTTCTACTCAATTCTGTGCCAGACAAATGGTCAGAAGTTCAGACTGGGTCAGTCAGCTTAGAATAATTTTCAAACTGAAAGATTAATTCAACTATAACATATGATATTTACATAAACGTGTGAAATGTATGAGATTTCATTATACAATACAACAAATTATGTACTTAAATGGTGACAGAGTTAGCTGTTTCTGATTGGTGTTGGTAAGCTCAGTTACAAGTTAATGTGTTAAAGTGCATGTGTTAATAATATTTTGTCTACTTTGTGTAGGTATCAATTTGATTATCACAGTATTGACATGTTATCTTAGTCAAACTCATCATTCTTGTAACATTTTAATTCATCAGAACAGCATTGACAAGAGGGAATAAATTTATTGTTCAATCTATATTTAATCAAATAGTTAAATTTATCAGGTTCTATCAATGAAACTTTCTGGGATACTGTAGAGAAAGTCACTATCTAATAGTTATGAAATATAATGTACATGTATGGTACCTTTGAAGATTTTAAGAACAAACAAAATCTGTAAAATAACTTTGATAATAAGAAAAAAAGTTCTTGATAAAATATTTATTTGTGTTGTCTTTCATGTTTTATAAATCCAGTGGGTTTACAATCCAAATAAATCTACTATACGTTAACTCTTACAATGAAGAACGGATTTTGTACATCACTGAAATTAACAGTCAGCAACAAACTATCTGTTCATGCACTTTACATAACAATATAGAAAGCTAAATGTACATTTGTGAAATTCTCGTTATTTGATGGTACACTAGAAAATTATTTTCTGCCTTTAAACTATTACTTTCTTGTTTTGATCTCGAACTCACATATTTGTCATTTAAATATAATTCACAAAGATCTATACATAGTATAACTTCTTGAAGGTGTAATCATCTAGACACATAAAGAAATAACTGTATTGTTTGTCTTATATTTTGGATTAAGTTCTTCAATTTTATTTGAGGGACAATTTCCTCTCACAAGCTGACAGCATGATAACCTTTGATATTTATAAATAACACAAACCGAAATATGTATGAATTACCAAGGTTAAATTAACTTTCATAAAAATATGATGATTCAGGTGCTTCTTCATGTTGTATAATAGTAGAGTAACCTAACTGTCATTTTTTCCATTTTACTGGTTCTTCTTCACTGCTAGATTTGATCTTTTTCACCATTATTTAGACAGCATTTCCTTTCTTTACAATAGACTAAAATATAAAATAATATATAATTAGTAAATCACAGCAACATTATTTATTAATATAATGCATATGACTGAAAACATACATTAAGATGTCAAGGAAACACAGACATTACATTTATAAGCAAAGAAATATATGTAGTGATATACTTAGGTTTAAAGGCTGGTTCATCATTCTTTCTTCCATATAGTAGAACTGCATCAGTCTGAATATTAGGGGTGAAAGAGAGAGGGTATTTATATTTGAAATGTTACCCAGATTTGACTGAACTTTAGACTGTTTGTTGTAGACATATTAAAAATTAGGATATTTCTGAAGTTGTAACAGCTCATCAACACCAATCAGAAACAGCTAACTCTGTCACCATTTGAGTACATAATTTGTTGTATTGTATAATGAAATCTCACACATTTCACATATTTATATAAATATCATAATTAGAATTGAATAGATCTTTCATTTTGAAAAATTATTCTAAGCCAATGGATACAGTCTGACTCTTTGTCTTTTAAATTTCAGTGATGTACAAAAACTTTAATTAAAGTATCCTGAACATTAAAATTATGTAGAGCTTATTTTCAATATCAAATATAATCTAAAATACATAGCGACAGTGTGATATGATTGATTTTTATTTTGATAAAGATTTTCCATATGTTCAAATGAAAGTGTTACCTGTATTAGCTAATACTAAAGGTTAAAAATTTTTTCTAAACTTGACTGCTGTGCTGAATATAACCAAGCTGGGCAGCTGTTTAGAATATCAAACAATGTGACTTATGTCCAGAAGAAAACATATAGACTATATTCAATTAGTAAGAAATAAGCTCTACTAGACAAAGAAGTAACAACAGTAATTGTTAACTATGTAGATCCTTTAAACTCAACTGACTTATAAAGAAAGCTAAACATAAAAATAAGTGTCCTTTCAGGACAAATCGTTTGATGTATAGCACCACTGATTTTAGTTGATACTGTAACATTAATGAATTATTTGTTTCATATCCATTATATATATTTTTGAATATATGGAAATTATAACATGAGGTAATTAAACTGAACTTTTGACCAAATGTTGTGAAGTACAAGAATTGTACCTTATTGTTTATAAACTATATAAAATCTTGCATATTGAGCTGGAATGGACATAATTTTTATGAAAGCTAATCCAGTAAATTATAAATTATGATGCTTATAGTACCTCAAGTGTTTGTTAAGTATGTATGATACAGGTTAATTTTACTTACATGATGGTATGTTGGACTATGACGAAACGTGAGTTTTATATAAGATAATCATTGAATACTGTTTTGTAACTTATGATATTTCTATAAAGTGAAATAATCGAAGAATCATAGTTAAATGTCAGTTATTTTCATTTGTGTATTTGGATAACAACTAAGGTTAAATGTACATACAGTTTTGAAAGATGTAGAAAGGAACACAAAATATAATGTTGTTGTTTTTTCAATGTGACTAATAAAAAAAGGTCAAACTTGTTATGGACTGGTATGTTGAAATATCTCTCAGCCCACACTGTGTGTGTGACCACGTGACAGCCTCCTAACAGACACTTGTCTTGACGTCAGTGCCCACAATGTTTGTATATGGTGTGATATTTCTTAATAATGCCTTAGTCAATCTGAAAGTATTTGAATTATTGTGGTATATAACGTAGTGTCTGTCTCCTATTTGAAAAGCTGTGCACGCAGGCAAAGCTTAACATTCACTTTTGAAATGACAGGAAAACAGGCATGAATAATGTTGATGCCAAAGTTTATTTTGCAAGAAGGATATTCTACACTAAATTGTTAGGAATTAAGCATACTATGATTCACATTTCAAAATGTGATGTAACTTAAAGAACTAAAAGTAGATTTACAGTATGTTATTGTTGAGCGACTGTTAGCATGACTGAAATGCTCAACAATTATTTTTAGCGGTGGGCAGTATAAGTAGTTCAGAGCTTTGGCTCCGAGTGAAACCAAGAGTGCAACACAATTAACCTTTTTAAAGTACATGAAATATTTTATATTGGTAGATTAACTGGGGACGAGTACTTTTGCTTGTCATAAATACCTTAACGCATGTTTTCTAAGTGGCCAGGAGATTCAGTAGGTAACCTGCTAGTTTAAATAGTACAAATAAATATTTTATGTGAGTAAATGGTTCAAAGTTTCGTTTGGACCTGCTTACTAGGTCTTCCTGCAACTGTATTCCAATCAGAGAAAATGAAGGATCTATGTGAATAAATAAATAAAAATAATCGATATACCTGCAGCGTTTTTTAAACTGTTCAAGATTGTTTGCTCCAGACATTTCCAAAAGTGTGAGAGAATGTGCGGCCAGAACACTGAATACAATCGTTAAGAAAGTTGTGAGACATTTTCCAGTTCTGTAAATGTAGAAGCTTTGTGAGGAATATCTGTTGCCAAATTTAAGAATTTCAAATACCATGTTCATATCATTAAAATAAATGGTGGGGGGCATATATGAATGAAGTTCATTAGAATATAAAACTACTTAAGCAAAGTATGTTTCATGTTATATCTAGGCTAGAAGTATACAAGTGTAATAACCCACGAACAGAAATATTCGTAGATTTAGCTTGACCATAATAATATTTCTGTCAGAGGAGTATTGTATCTTGTGTATTAGGGCAGAATTTAAGACAGGACCTTTGATCAACTAAGGACACAGGAAGTGGAAAGGTCAAGCACTTCGGGAATATGATTTTGTGGTCATTATTACAGGAAACGTGGAAATTTCTCTCAAGATGAGGTTCACGTATTTCTGATTTCAAAATATAGTGTTTTGTTTTCAGTAACTGTTTCATCGGTAATTACGAAATATCGTAACATGATTGGATAGACATATTTTACATCGGAAATGACGAATACCATCTGTTACATATGAATATCACATGTAAAAATTTATTATTTCTATTATCCATGTCATGCATAATATCTCGAATCGTATATACTTAACAGAATAGGACTCAAAACTGTCCGTCACAGCAACATTTTTAACTTTTCAAGTGGAACCGGTAACGGTTTCAGAAACTAGATTTTGTTTGAATACAATGTATTGATTCATATCTGTTTGAATCGTAAGCGACCATAAGTTCCTAATATCAATCAAGTATGGAAAACATCGATCTGAAGTCGGAAAGGATAAAGTTCGGGAAATCTAACATCGTAAGTGAGAGAACTTGTGGATCACAAATAACACTTGTTGCAACTGTGTTATTATAAACTGTATTTCAAAAGCTGCGGATTCTTTAATAGTGTTGACTCATCGTTTACCTAACATAATTATGATGGTAAGTTTTAACTCAGAATTACCGATGATATGGACTACAACTGTTTTTTAAACATATTTTTTCGAAGCTATTTTTCGCCAAATTGCTTTCAAGTTCATATCTGTGCTGATTACAGGATTATAACATATTAATCAGACTAGAAAATATAATAAATATTGAAGTTAGTCCCACTAATTACTGTTGGGCTTTTATGTATTTGCATAGAAGATTGGTTATTTCACCCAGTGGCCTTGGTCAGTTCTTTACACCGAATATTGCAATAGGAAAAACATAAAATTGCTAAATATGCAGATCCCACTGATAGTGACCAGTATAAAACAGATCTGTAATTTGAGGGTATGATTTTCTTAAAAGCTTTTTCTGAGAAAAAAGTGTTGATATCTAAGAACATTTAATATATTAGTTTTTGTTGGTTGAAGTTGCTCTCACCAGAAGGAAAGTTAGCATGAAAGTGAACGTCTATTTAAAATTACTTGTTTAAAACGAACGTTAGTAATTAATAATGTATTTATTAATTCATATCCTTTTGGGTTATTATTGCAGATTTTGATTGAAACATAGTGAAAGAGTAGCACTGTGTGTTTGTTATTGTTTAAAATATCTTTGTGAAAGCACACTGTGTATCCCAACTGGGACAACGACGTTGTTTCCGTTGGAAGAGGCAGAAAGAGACATTTGACAACGTATTTTCAATCTATGAGTGATTATTCGCCAGTTTCTTATGAATGAATTTTTCTCAGGAAGTAATATTAACGCCATAACAATGCATTTCTGCTTTTAACCGTGAAGAATGCAGATTTTTTGTAAATTTATTAGAAAAACATAAATTTGTAAAATGTAGAAAAATAGACTTGCATCATTTTTAAATATTTGGGTATATACTTATCACAAATTCATTGTTCAAAAATTGATTTCTAGTTGAAAATTGATGACAGAATTATGAGTTAGGTTCACTTTTTCAAGTTCCTCAGCTTCCTAAGACTATCTATACTACGGTTTATGAAAGTAAAACATGAACATTTTATATATTCGAGACAAACTGGGGGAGATAACTAACATCAAAGTAGTACATCGTATTTTTTAACTATTACTTCCTCCTCATTGCTACCATATACTTCTGTTCAGACAGCGCTGCATGACCAGGTGTTTCCACACGAGACTAGCACCAAGTGAAAGAAAACCGGCTTTGGGCGATTTGAAGAGCTTGATTCGTTTCTATTCAGGCACAATCTGAAAAGAACATCTGGCCTAAAATTTACACAAATTTTCTTTGTCAGTGATAATGGCGATGTTGCCTGTCTAAATAACTGCAGCTTCTATAAAAGTAAAGAGAGAAAAAATAGCGCTTTAGTTAGGAATTCATTTTGCAATTTACTGATCTCGGGCTCATCTATCTCTTTATCAATACAGTTATAATATTGAACAAAATTCATTGAAATGTAGATTTTTTTTACTTACTGGGACAAGACTACCTTGAACATTTTTATTGAAGAAAACAGGTACGTTTCAATTTATTACGTAAAACTGTTTGCATTGTGGTACAGAAACTTAGGTAAGTATCCAAATAATGAATGATAACTGTGCATCACCACAATCTGGGATTGGATAACTTTTGTAAATAATATAGTGTAGCGGAAAGCCTGGCAATTTCAGATTTTCCATTTCGATGCAGTTCTTGTTTTTAATGAAAACTGCCATTTCGCTTCGGTTCTGGTTTTTGTACTAATGTTTTAAAATAGAATTCATGACAGTACTAATGATCGTGAAGCAAAACTGCAACCGACTGCGGCGTCTGAAAGTTTAGAACATCAGTTTCTACCTTCTAAAGGTCATAGTTCACTGGATTTACAGTGGTGGAAAAATTTTTTGCATCACCCAATTTGTTCACACTTCGTCAGTTTTTTAGGCCCAAACGCAAATTTATTACACAGATGATGCCAGATTGTTAATGTTAAAAATTTTGGGAAATAACCGTTTATCTCTGTTAAATTCACTGTATTTTAAGCATTTTATTTTTATCACCTTAATTCAGGGTAATAAATGTCTTTCTCGTAACAGATCTGTTTCAGAATTGAAACATGATAAATTGTCAAATTATTTTAATATAAAAGTTAAGTTTGAACTAATAGTTTGTAGTAATGTGGTGAAATAATTGTCTACACATTATTGATATATATATATAAAATATGTATGTATGTATACACACACACTTCACAGTTATAAATCCTGGGCTCATGCAAGTATTTTTTTGTTGGACGATTTCTCCTGTTAACCAATTGAATTTCATAATTATATTTAATATCAGATAACGAAATATCCATGAAACTTAGTAATTGTACATTATCTTCAGAAAAATCTGTAATACATTCTGTTATAACAAGACTAACCTGCTAGTTCGCCAATTATCCTGAATGATAATAAAAGTTAATTCAAGTAAAAGTAATAATAGATAATTGGTGTTAAAAAATATAGATAATATTGCGTTATTAATCTTTACCTTAGTTGTGACACGTAAATGACTTAAAATTGATAATCTCAATTCATTTACCTATTCTACATCACCCCGTCACAGTTGTAATTCATGAAATTAATGATATAAATAACGGCTGGATCACAACTACTACTGTGTCTGTCATATCCCAGCCAGCCTTTTATTTGGCACTGGATATGGCAGATGTAGTGTGGTTGACTTGTTATTACATATTTTTCTTTGTTTCACTCATAAGTTCTTGGAACTAGAAAATATAATTCTAAGTTACATCTGTGAATTTGCATATGATAGAAAGTGTTCGATATATGTTGCAAGTGCTTTAATTATTTTTTCGTACACTTTATAACGTGTTAGTGTATATTCTAGTTCGAAAGTTTAACCACACTAGTCTGCAATGTATACAACTTGTCTAGTAAAGTCGTTTTGTTTTCTCATTGTTCCCTAACTGTGACCTCCCAGTGGCACAGCGACATGTCTTCGGACTTAAACGCTAGAAATCGGGTTTCGATACCCATGGTGGGCAGAGCACAGATAGCCCATTGTGTAGCTTTGTGCTTAATTACAAACAAACATACCATAACTGTAAGTGGTAAGAATGTTTTCAATTGTATTCATAATAACACACTTCAAGTTCAAAACAGAGTAAAATAAAAACATTGTTATAAAACAGCACCAACAACACTCTTATCGGGAAAAGAGTGGTGTTAACCTTTGGTATATATATATTTGGTCTAAAACATAAACCATGCATTAAAATAGTACAAATGCGGATCATTATCTCTAACAGTGTCTTAATATATAAAATGTTTTATTTGATTAAGTTCATTTTATTGTTATTTGTTTACAGCACATAACACTACTTACTGTTAAGAGTGCATTTCAGGCGGTACTGAGATATCTACAGAATACAGAAAGTGTATATAAATACGTCCGTATTATTACGTATTGCGAATTTGAAATAGTCCGAAGCCGATATTTTAGTTAATTTACGCTATTTTCCAACAAGGTTGACACACACCGTCTTCGTTTTTCACACAAATACGTTTTAATATATACAATACAATTACAACAACAACTATTACGAATAATTACCACCAACAAAGTTTTCTCAACAACAATTTCATTAACTTACAGACAACATAGAATCTTCTTTTCTTGTTCAGAGTCTCCTTGATATCCAGCGAGTTAACTTGAAGTCGATGTACGTACAATTGTCGAGAAGCTAGCTAGCTTTCTCAGACACTGAATTATTGGACTGTCGAAGTAAGATAATATTTTCATAAAACCACTAATGTCCGATGAGAATCCAGTGACGTTCGAAATTTATAACTGTTCCTGGTTAAATGTCGTATATTTTTCGGTTGATAAGGGTTAGCAAAATCATGGTTTAAAGCATACACGGTTATAAAAGGTTCCTAGCAGACTTGCAAGTTTTCCCTTTTTTTTTTGGCGTGTCGCCTTTTATAGGTGCTGGAAAGATTTTCTCGAAAGTTCGGACAACAATACTGAACTATATTTAACCGGTTAAGGAAGTGGATATATTGTCGACTCTTGCATTCACTAATATTCTACAATCTTGGAGGGAGTCTCGCCATTTGTAACTAACACTGTAAGCTAGGCAGTTTTTTAATATAAACTCATTCCAAACAAACGTTGTCATTAAAATAAATATATAACAAATTCGTTATACCCAATACATATCTGACACTATAAGTTACGCATATTTTTAAATGCAAATTTAATCTAAACAACGTTCATATTAAAAATAAATACATAATAAATTCGTTACAACTCCCTCCTTAGAGAATTAAAAATTGGCTTTAAACAATTTTTAATTAAGACATTATACATATATGTGTGTATGTGTGTGTATATATATATATATATATATATATATATATCGGCCAGATCAAATTATACATAATACATTATTTAAAGGATTATACAACTTCAATAATAATTACAGTATAGAATACAACCTGTGCAGATCACCTTAACCATAAAATTATATAGTACATGAAAATAAATCAGCACAAATGTTATAAACCCTTATGGTTTGAAGATTATCCATACCATATTTTCATAATGATAAATTGCAATTTAACAGCTTTATGTTTCCTTTTCTTTCCTTTTCGTTTCTTTCTCTCTCTCTCTTTTTCTTTCTCTTTTTTTCTTTCCCTCTTCCTTTCTTTTCCTTTCTCTTACTTTCTTTCTTTCTTTTCATTTCTCTTTCTTTCTTTCTTTCTTTCTTTTCCTTTCTCTTTCTTTCTATCTTTTCCATTCTCTCTTTCTGCTTTTCTTTCTACTTTTCTTTTTCTCTCTTTCTTTGTCTTTTTCTTTCTCTGGTTAGACTTTCCGACCAACTGACAGGTATGACAAGCTTTGCAAAACTGATAAATGTCTTGCCTAATTTTGGCCAAAAGAAATATCTCATAATTTTGTCACATGTTTTGTTGGCACCTAAGTGATCTCCCATGGGGAGTTCATGGTCAACTTTCAATGTTTCAGAACGATATGCTTTGGGAACAACGATTTGATAAACAATAGCCCAGTCCTCTGAAACTGGCACATCTGGTGGTCTCCATTTCCTCTTAAGCACACCATTTTTGAAAAAATAACCATTTGGAACTTTCTCCAGTTCATCTTTATGGAGCGCATATTTAAATAGTGAAGTGATCTGCAAATGTTTTTCTTGTTCAGTGATCACTTTAATTTTAGTAAATGGAACTTCACCAGGTGAATCAGATCCTTCACGTCCATCGTTGTATTGTAAGTAGGACGATCATTCACAAGATCCCTGTCTGATCCAAAAAATGTCTGAGACAAATCTATAATATCATCCTCTGAATCCATGCTTATCATTTGTTTTTGGCTTAATTTCTTAGCCTGAGCTCGAGTCACAGAACACGAGGGAAACACATCGGAATTCTCCTCAACTACAACATCATCCTTAGATGAAACAGTGATCGGCTCATTAACCATTTTAGGTTCGGCAACAACTTTTCACCAAGCCAAATCGTTTCCCAACAATAATGATACACCCTTAATTAGCAGAGTAGGTTTTACCCCAACCACAACTGGTCCCGAAACTAGGTCTGATGCTAAATAAATGTTATGAAGAGAAACATTAACAAAGCCACCCTCAATACCCTGAGCAATAACAGACTCATCACTGGCAGAACTCGAATCTAAAGGCAATACACCTTCTAACAACAATGATTGAGTCACCCCAGTATCACGTAATACAGATTGGTATGGGATTGCCAGTGTCATTTGTCACAGACACAGAACTAATAGACACAAAAGGTCTAAATTCCTCCCGATTATATCAGCCTTTATATCAGTGGCCAAATCAACAACATCGGGTGATCTGATGAAACTACGTCCATATGTAGACATAAACGCACTGGGTGTTGCCTCCTTTTCTTTATTTTATTTTTTCAAACACCAACAATCGGACATAATATGACTAGGTTTTTTTTATAAAAATGGCAAACAGGCCTTAATGGTTTTGACGAAGTTTTAGCCCAACTGTATGAAGATTTCGAACTAGAGAAGCTGGATTTTTTAGAAGAATCCTCAACTTCAGTGGATTCAACAAGTACAGGTTTTTGTTGAAATGGTAGGAATTTCTTTTTATGAAAAGTTGTTTTATATGTTAAAGTGTAATCATCTGCAAGAGTGACTGCTTCCTGTAATGTTTCAACTTTCTTTTCATCCAAGTCAGTTTTGAGGTCGTCACGTGCACAACGTTTAAATTTCTTAATTAGACATAACTGTCTTAGTTTGTCAAAACTATCGCCAATATGCATCGAATTGCACCATCGATCAAAATAAGCCTCTTTTTCGTGGGCAAATTCCATATAAGTTTGATTATCTTGTTTGCGATAACCTCTAAACTTTTGGCGATAAGCCTCTGGTACTAACTTGTATGCTTTGAGAATAGCTGCTTTAACCTTATCATAATTCGTACAATCTTCTAAAGAGAGCGCAGCATAAGCTTCTTGTGCTTTACCAGTTAAGACACTTTGTAATAATAATGAACATTTTTCGGTGGGCCATTCCATTGTTTGTGCAACCTTCTCAAAATGTTGGAAATATTTAGCAACTGGATTTTCATTAAATGGTGAAACTTTAACATATCGATTAAGTTCAAAGTTTACATTTTGCTTTGGTCGATCAATGTTGAGTCTTATTACCATTTCTTTCAGCCTAATTTCTTTTTCGGCCTCAGTCCGAGCTCGTTGGTTCTCGGCTTCAGTACGAATTTGTTCGAACTCCATTTGTTTGAGTTTTAGCTGGATCTCTAATTCATCTTTATCACTCAACCCAGATTGGCTAGTAGGGACACTAGAGTATTCCTCAAATGCTTCCTCAGGCAATAAATCATCATCTACTAGTATTTCAATAATATGCATTTTTAGTTCATTTTTTCTCATTGACCTTTGAACTTCTAGTTCTAAAACTTTAGCAATTTCGAGCAATTCATTTTTGTTATATTTTTCTAATTGTTCTAGGGAAGGGGATACAAGAAAAACTTGATAACCCGACATGATCAAATCTTGTTGGCACTGATCAATATAAATTCAATTATGATTTAAATTATAATTTAGACTGAATTTTGTCTCTGACTCAAATCCCGGACGAGCTCCCAATTTATTATATTACGTATTGCGAATTTGAAATAGTCTGAAGCCGATATTTTAGTTAATTTACGCTATTTGCCAACAAGGTTGACACACACCGTCTTCGTTTTTCACACAAGTACGTTTTAATATACATATACAACAGCACAATTTACAACAACAATTATTACGAATATTTACCACCAACAAAATTTTATAAACAATTTCACTAACTTACAAACAACATAGAATCTTCTTTCTAGTTCAGAGGCTTGTTTGTTTGTAATTAACCCCAAGATATACAATGGGCTATCTGTGCTCTGCCAACCACGGGTATCGAAACCCAGATTATAGCGTTGTAAGTCCGCAGACATGCCGCTGTGCCAATGGGGGGCCTTGTTCAGAGTCTCCTTGATATCCAGCGAGTTAATTTGAAGTCGATGTACGCACAACTGCCGAGAAGCTAGCTAACTTTGTCAAACACTGAATTGTTGGACCTTCGATGTAAGATAATATTTTCATAAAACCACTAATGTCCGATGAGAATTCAGTAATGCTTTCGGAAAGATATTAACGTTCGATGAGAATCCTCTGACGTTCGAAATTTATAACTGTTCCTGGTTAAATGTCGTATATTTTCCGGTTGATAAGGGTTAGCAAAATCACGGTTATAACAGGTTCCTAGCAGACCTTATAAGTTCTCTCTTTTTTGGGGGGATGGGCACGTCGACTTTTATAGGCGCTGGAAATTTTTTCGAAAGTTCGGACAACAATACTGAACTGTATTTAACCGGTTACGGAAGTGGATATATTGTCGATTCTTGCGTTCAAGAATATTCTGCAATCTTGGAGAATTGGCGGGAGTTTCGCCATACGTAACTAACACTGTAAGCTAGGTACGTTTTTAAATATAAATTCATTCCAAATAAACGTTGTCGTTAATATAAATATATAACAAATTCATTATACGCAATACATATCTGACATTATAAGCTACGCATATTTTTAAATACACATTTAATATAAACAACGTTCATATTAAAAATAAATACATAACAATAAATTTGTTACAGTATTCTTAGATTTCTCAGCATCACTTGAAACCTTAGATCGGTGATTCAAGAAAGTTAGATACTGGTCACTTTTTCCACAGTTTATTAGTCTTAGATCTTGGAAGTAGGTTTCAGGACAATGATGTTAAAGAATATCGCTTTCTGTGCAGAAAAGTATTCGGTGGCTTCATTCTTTCAGATCATATTCTGACTTTCTCCTGTTCTCGAACATTTTTGATCACTGTTTCAATTGTATTGTTGAAAAAATTCGGTCCATTTTTCATAATTGCCCTTGAAGCTTTTACACTGCCAGCGGCTGGCTTCGGTTGCTCTACCTGTATTGCTATTTTCAGCATTAACTTAGATAAAAGGCAGATAACGTTGATAAATAAAAAATCAGAAGTTGTTATAAGAACTGATTAACATCTTTATTTTAAAACTGTGTTTTCTCGTAGTTGTAAAACCAGATAAAGCCCTTGCGGCGGCGGACACTGCTAACTGCATTACATCCGGTGCACCAAAATGATTGGGACTGACACTCCATTCCCCAGTGTGCGGCACTACTGTTTATTACATATGCGGCCGTACCTTTGTTAGGTACAAGATCTCTAATAACATACGCGTCGTACAAAAACGTATAAACAAAACTACCGTTGATATTGCAATTTATCCAGCTAATTACTGCTGGAGTTTTCCTATGTAATTTACATAGAAAATGAACGAATTCACTAATTTTTTAGTTCATTACACGGAGTGTTGTGACAAGCAAAATCAAAATTACTCTATGATTTAATATGTGAACACAAATGTTAGTGAATGATATCTAAACAAGTAGGTAATTTGAACGTTAAATGTTGTTTATATTAAAAATATTTTGTTTTCACTTATATCTGGATTATATTTTAACTTAAGATTGACCAAATGATAAATTTTACTTCTAAAGATTGATCATGGATGAAATAGTATTTGGACTTTCTGTTATTGTACAGTGCTACCACCTGTGCTACAATTAAACTGTCCTTAGCCTACTTTAAAAGACGTGAGGATGTTTGTTGTGAAAGATGTTTTCCATCTGGTTTTAATGAATACCACATAATTCACTCGTATGTATTGCGTGACGCTATAAATGAAGTTGTTGTTTCATGGCAGAGCAAGCATTCTTCATTAGATCCATGTAGATTGTAGACCATAATATTAAGAAGTTTCAAATTGGAAGCAGTTTATGTATTAGAGATTGTGAATTTCGTTGTTGGCCTTTAAATCTGTCTTCGATGAGATACGATTAAATCTTTTTTTTTTAAATCATACTAGGAACATTTTCCATCACATGAGGAAATTATACATTAAAACTGGATAAGCAAGTGCCACAACCTTGAAACTTAACTCTTCAAACTGCGGTTGACATCATATGATGTTAGCGATTGCGGTTGACGTCATGTGATGCAAGCATTTTGCGCGCAACATTTTGAATGACCCGCTGCAAAAATTCGCGAAACTTTGCGCATGGTATGGTGTGGTAGGCAGATTTACACATGCCGCAAACGAAGAGTTAATAAAGTAAATAGGAACTTTAAACCTTCAGATATCCTTAAAAAGCGCGTATCAGTGTAATTATACAACCCGAAATGAAAATAACAGCAAAAACAAACCGAATATAATGCTTTATTTTTTAATTAGAGAGTTTACGTCATATCTTGGATAAAAATCATTTATGGTGAAAAATAAACTAAAAAAATTGGAAGCACTGGTTAGTGTTTATATAGCATAGGTAATTTCTTAGTTAGATCATAAGCAAGTGAGCGAACATCCTGTTGGAAAATTTTAATTGAAAGTTTGAATTAAGAAAGTAATTGCTACGATTCCGCGTTCGTTTAAAATATTAATTTCTATTCAGTGTTTTACATTACTAATGTGGTTTTACTATTAAATATTATGTTGACTTTGCCATTGAGTAAGTATTTTTTTTCGTACGAGATACATTATTACCGAATTTTTAAATATATATATATTATAGAAGGAAGTAATGTTTATTGTGAACATAATTCTTTTCATGACAGGTTTCTGACGTAGAGTCCTGACGGTGAAGAAACAGAGTACCAGAATACTCTTCCTCTACCCAGTTACAGATTATTGTGTGGTTGTTTCGATGAGAATATGGTGTTTGAAACTGGACAGAAAAATTGGCACATCTATAGTGGACAGAGACTATTTTCCTGAGTCATCTTATGCGTGTTTATGAAACAGTGTCGAAATACGGAAGTTATGTGGTCCGTCCTGATTCTGTTATTGGAAGTTTACCAAAAGGCCAAGATATGAAGTGGGAGAACAAAGTACCGGAACACTTCTGTAGAAAATATTTGCGTTTATCTAGGTTGGACATTTCTGTAATATCTATGTACCACTCAACGGTGAATAACCAGTTTTCGTCATTAGTCAAGATATTACTTACAAAATGTTTGATTCAGCCTTCGACATTGCTGGTTGTAGTGTTTTTTACCATTCTGGTTAGTACCACTGCTCGTCATTACGTTGCTCCAGAAGACTGTATTTGGAAAACACTGAATACTGGTGAAGATGAGGTGCGGTTAACGTGTAACGTAATGGCTCTTAAAAGTGGTAAACAAAGTACAAATTTTAGCTTAATCCAGAAAGATCATACTACGAGTTTACACCTTATCTGTGATCAAGTGCTTGTCGAAAGTCATTTAAGTAACAAAACATTCAGTAATCTGCAACACCTAAGATCTTTATACATAGCTCACTGTAAACTTCCTTTTTTACCCAGCCGAGTTTTCCATGGTTTACACCAACTGAAAAACTTAACTCTTCATAGCCATAATGATAAGTGGAGCTCATTTTCCTTAAAATTAGAACGTGAAAGTTTATCATCTCTAAAAAACCTCGAGGTTTTAAATTTAGGATTCAATAATATCGCTGAACTTCCAAGGTCTTTGTTTTGTGAGCTGTCCAATTTGAAAGAACTTAATCTTACGCATAATAGATTGCAAGATCTAACTGTTTTAGTGGAGCAGCAACCTAATAGTTGTGGTAAAGAGCTTACAAAGCTCGATATATCTTTTAATAATCTGCAGAAACTCGACAGGAACTCTTTTGCAACATTTACTAAGCTTATTGAGATGAATCTTCAAAAAAATCAGTTATCGCAGATCGAAGCCGATACGTTGAAAGAAGTCACAAATCTTCAGATTCTTGACTTGTCAAGCAATCAGTTGGCTAGCGTTCCTCCAAGTTTATTTCACAATGTTGGAGAACTGCGAGCCCTATACCTTCAGAACAACTCTCTTGGATTGTTGTCTTCTCAACAGTTCAGTGGTTTGCAGCAGATTTTGGTCTTGAATCTTAGCAGGAATGCCATATCCAGCGAATGGGTGACTCCGGAGACGTTAGCTGATCTTATCAGACTTGTTGTCCTTGATATGAGTCATAATCTCCTGGGATTTATTAATTCCTCAACTTTTCAGTCACAGTATAGTCTACAAATGCTTTTTCTGAGTCATAACAGAATTACAGAGATAACAGATAATGCCTTTGCTTCCTTATATAATCTACATACACTAGATCTCAGTTACAATTTGCTTAAATACATTGATGTTCACACGCTGAATGGCCTTTACGTTCTCAGTTTTTTGTCTTTAGAAATGAACCGCATAGATAGTATTCATTCAGAAGGAATGAAAAACTGTAGCAACCTTCAAGATTTGAAGTTAGGCGGAAATCGTCTAGATTCAACACCTAAAGCACTGACTATTTTACAATTTCTCAAAAGTCTTGATCTCTCAGATAATCTGTTGACTAGTTTAATGAACGCAACATTTGTAGGGTTAAAACAGCTAAATAAGCTTAGTCTTCAGAAGAATCAGGTTGGGAACCTTACCAGAGGGATTTTCCGAGATCTCCCATCGTTGACATATCTGGACCTTTCCAGTAACGTTATTCAACGGTTAGAGCATGGAATGTTAGAAGAAGCACCTAGGATAGAAGTCTTGCTTTTGAACGACAATCTTCTCACTGACATCAATGGTTTGTTCATGAATCTACACAGTCTTCGGTTCTTAAATGTTTCCCGAAATCAGATCAAGTGGTTCGATTATGCCCTAATACCTGCTGAACTAAGAACGTTTGACATTCATGACAATCAGGTGGATTTTCTAGGCAATTACTTTGAGTTGGAATCAGCTTTGAAACTAAAATACCTTGATGCTTCGTTCAATATCATTACAGAAGTTAATCCTGCTTCGTTTCCAAATAGCATTCGATATTTACGGCTTAACAGTAACAGAATAAAAGTGATTCATCCTTTTGTGTTCATGGGAAAAGAAAACCTAACTAATGTTGATCTGTCAAACAATTCTCTCCAGGTAGTGGACATAAACAGTTTTCGTTTGAATAGCTTTCCCTCAAATAAGACACTTCCTCAATTACGTGTGTCTGGTAACCCATTTTTCTGTGACTGTACCATGGAGTGGTTGCAGCGAATTAACAGCTTGCACAAGACAAGACAGTATCCACGGGTTGAAGACTTAGACAAAGTTATGTGCCAATTACCCTTCAAACGGCAGACCATTTCCATTAGTCTCTCCAAAACAACACCACAAGATTTCCTGTGTCAATATCAAAGCCATTGCTTTGCACTGTGTCATTGCTGTGAGTTTGATGCTTGTGACTGTGAAATGGTGTGTCCAGAAAACTGTACATGCTACTCAGACCAAACTTGGAATACGAATATCGTGGACTGCAGCTCTAGTAGCTATAATCGAATGCCACAGAGAATCCCAATGGATGTGACTGATCTTTATCTTGATGGCACAGACATGTCTCATCTCTCGAGTCACTCTTTTATTGGTCGAAAAAACATGAAAATTCTTTATCTTAACAACAGTAATATTCACGTAATTCATAACCGGACATTTAATGGGCTTTTAATACTTGAAATACTTCACTTGGAGCACAACCAGTTGAGTGCTCTTCAAGGCTTTGAATTCCAGAACCTTAGCATGTTGCGAGAGCTTCATTTGTCGCACAATCATGTTCGAACAATTCATAATGTAACATTCGTTCACCTTATACACTTGGAGTACTTATTCTTAGACAATAATTACATTACACATTTTCAGGTGTGGACACTTGAGCTTAATCCCAATCTCAAGGTCTTTTCCCTTGGTCATAACAGTTGGACATGTGACTGTGACTTTTTGGCTGCGTTTCAGGATTGGCTATTCTTACACAGAGAAAAGGTATATGATATTGCAAGTATCCGGTGTTATGAAAATACCACTGCAGGGCCCTTCATTTTAACATTCAACGTTTCTGCTTGTGGAAATTTAACAACTATAACGATTTTCCAAGCTGCCTTCACGGTACATGATTACATGCCTTTCATAATTGTGGGCTGTATTGTATTTCTATTTTTAGTGATAATAATGGTGTTACTGTGTATATACAGGCAGGAAATCAAAATCTGGTTCTATACCAAATATGGCATTCGACTGTTTCATAAGAATCATTACACGCCAGAAGCTGAGAAGCTTTTCGACGCCTTTGTATCCTACTGTAAAAAAGACGAAGCTTTTGTGGCACAAATACTGGCTCCAGAGCTCGAATGTGCAAGCCCACAGCAGAGATTATGTCTGCGTTACCGTGATCTTCCCATGGTCGGATATGTGGCAGAAGCTATCACGGAAGCCATCGAGTGCAGTCACAGAACTGTGGTTGTGCTCTCGGAGCAATTCCTCAAAAATGAATGGTGTCGTTTTGAACTGAAGTCTGCTCAGCACGAAGCTAGGTGTAATCGACACCATCGCCTGGTGGTTGTGCTTCTAGACAACACTTCGTTCAAGCACATGGACGCTGATACGCGCTCGTGTCTAAGGTCAGCAGTAGTTGTTCGTTGGGGAGAGAAGAGGTTTTGGGAAAAACTGAGGTATTCTCTTCCGGATGGACGAGGTAGTAGCAAACACATCACGTGCCCGGAAACTCAACTAGAGGAGCGTGGCTTGCCCGGAAATTCTGTAAAACTGGTTTAACTGGTTTTGTGTTTTCAGTATTTTGCGAAGATTCAGAACTGGAACGCATCTGATGTTTGCATATGTGATAGACAAGATTTACTAAGTTCAATAAATGATCATCTGTGAAGACTTAAGAAATATAACTTTCGTGATAAATTAATTTCATACTTTAGAACATCACTGAAGAGATGAAATTAGCACGAATCACTCGATATCGAGTAAATGTTCATATATTGTAGTTATTGATATTAGTAACTCGTTTATGCAATCTTATTGAAAGGCTAGTAGGTGATCACAGATCGAAAAACGGGGTAACTCGAAAACATCAGGTAGTTAATTTGATTTGTCATAAAAAGAAATATTTATTTAGTAGCAATTTGACGGTGTAGTTCTGTACTGCTTTCTTCAGAATACCCCAATACTAAAAATCTGATACTGTTTTTTATGTAAAACAAGTGATATTATAAATAAAATAATTAACTTTAGTATACATTTTGCTTTTATCAAATTTACATTTTTGCGTATTATATGCATCTCCCAGATGAAGCCATAGTAATCAACACAAACTCTGCCTCTTTCTACCTTGTGAATTATCAAAGATGATGTAGTTTTAACTTAGTTACTTCTTTCTGAAAATACACTATATTCTTGTTTACGTCTAAGAATGATTTATTTTGTATGCACAGAAAGTATGGTTACTTAACAATATATGTTATGTTCGTTGAAATTAAGGGGCTGTGAAGCTGTAGAAAACAGTACAAGACCTACTTTTTGTATAACACGTCTTATGTGAATACAGTTGACCAACACACCTTGCTTTAGCTGACCACTGTCCAATTCTATGACTTGTAATTATTTGGTGAATAAATGTTCTACCTAGTGAATTGTGTTAAACGTTTTTCTATTGGGTTTTACAGTGATGTTACATAATAATATATTTTCATTTGATACAGGCAAGATTATATAAAAATAAAACTTAACATGATGCACTTTTTTTTCTTTATTTTTGGTAATTAATGTGTTGCATTATACAGACTTACCTTTTAAGCTGGATTTATAGGGGTAAATTAGTTACTTTTGTGAGTACTCAAACAGAATTTCGTTTAATCCCTGACATAACACATCACAATATGTGTATTTTTTTTTGTTTAACAACAAAACTCACTGTTGTATGTCAGTATCACCTTTCTATAAAATGTGTTTCTGTCAGCCGTGTCTGTTATTAAACGCAAAGCTACACAAAGGACTATATGTGTCCTTCCTGCCGCGGGTATCGAAACCTGAATTTTAGCTTTGTAAGCTGTGAGACTGGTTAAATGCCCAACCCTGAATAATACCATATTTTTGTTATATTTATATTGTTGTAATCTTCAGGTTAGAATGTGAACTGACGATCGAATTTCGGGAATTCCAAAACTACACTTTTATGTAAGTTATATATTTTTTATTTTATTTAATTTTGAGCTATAGAATCACTTTCTTAAAACTTGTGTAACCGTAGAAAATGAAAATCTAAGGGAAATCTTATTTGATATGTGTAAATGCGATTTTTATTTATATCAAGATACAGATTTATGTTTTTTTTACAAAGGTTAAGTCGTTGATGTGCAAATTTTTGCCCATTTTCATTCGCTTCTGATTAATAGTAAGCGGTAGAACTCTAAAATATTTGTTACCACTTGTTAACTTGGAAAATTTCACTCGAGAAATAAGATAATTATATATAAATCGTCTGAGATAAACATAAAGTAGGTGCAGGATAAAATTAGGAATCTTGGTTTAAGTAAGATGATTTACCTTTTGTTTTATGCAATGGGTAATTTCGAAGTATTTTGTGGTCTAGTCGTTATTGAACAATGTGTTTATCTATATAATATTATGTATATACTTAAGGAGTGAGTTTGTTAAAAGTAAATATGGAATTATTTGCATATTCAAAATAGTTTTAATATAATGTACTCAGCTCTCTGTATTTATCCAATTAGTAGTATTAATGGAATCGTTTTGGTCTGGCACAAAACTGAATTTAAAAGAATAGCTTAAAAAATCGAGGTATTTATCGACTGTATTATAAATAGTTTAAGAATAGTTTTGAACATTCACTGTTTAACGAGGTGTTTATAATAAGATGCCTTTGGAGCAGCGACTATTGACAAGAAGAATGAGATATTTGAAATGCTGTTTTCTTTATGCATATGTAACATCAGTAGTTATTAACTGATCAAAAAAAAACATCCGTTCCATCCTATTTTTACGACGTGAAAGATCGGTTTTGAACGACAACGTATATATGTGTACAATAAGAATAGTTTCTTATCCAAATAATTACGAAGATTTAACTAAATTAAACTATTAAAATACATACTAACACATGAAGTATTAAGTAAAACGCACCAATACGGTTGAATCTAAGTGGATTTGTTGTTTGAAGTAACTGCTTTAGGAGGCAGTTCAGTATTTTTAGTTTTTTTTAAAAGATACGGCTAACAAACAATGCATTACGAATATATATTCCTCTCTATCGAAAGTGCTTAGTTCTAGTTTATAGTTTCCAAAATAATTATATTCTGGAATTTAGCTTTGATTTTACAATTCTTTTGTTCTGATGAAAGTTCGTCACTGCATTAATGTTTCACCATTTTTCAATAGACTACTGACCACAAGTTTTCTATTTTTTAACAAATACCGGTCAATTAGTGGTCTGCATGCCGCTCCAGCTGTTACGTTTTTTATATATATTTTCCACAATTTATTCTCTACTGTGTTCGTTGAAAATAGTAAGGACTACAGTTTTTAAAACTTTATGTAGTCTAATATCAAATATATAGAATGCAGATTCTTTCTGTGTGGTCCCAGTAGTACAGATGTTTTAAAGGATTGAGGCTATGACAGCTGGGAAAATGAAGCACAGATAACAGCTGGATGAACAAACACAAACCACCATCTAATTTGGATTTGAACTATAGTGCATTAAAATCTGAATATACAAAATGTATAGTTGAAATTGCTTTAAGAAGGTAATAAGTGATCAGTATTTCAACCAAACGACCTTTGTTGGAACCTCATCCGTGAATATCGATTGGTCAAACTTTGACCACTTAATTCTGTTTTCAGATATTTCAACCGTTTAAATATATTTTCGGATTTCTTTGTAATTTAAATGTCAATAGCAGAGAAAATATATCGAGTCAAATATAGCATTACAATTGTCTCTGGATGTGAGAACTGTATAATAATGACAATTGAAACGAAGCGATGGTAAGTTTAACAACTGTTATGGTGTGAACTGTTTCGCTGATTATAGGTGATTATACTTTATTACATTCCTCATAAAAATAATTTAGTGTTAAAAATACAGTAAGTCTAATACACTGGATTATTGTACTATGACACATATAATTGTTTATAATATGTAGTTACTAAATTGTTGTTTCTGTCTGTGACTTGATGATCAATAAAAACTGAAACATTTATGATGTAACATTAAATTACAATGGAAGTTTCTACACTGTATACTAACGTATCATTGATGTCACCAGTTGAAGTTTGAAGAAGATAAATAAAAGATTGTGAATTTAAAACCCTGCAAATAGGGATCATAAAAAGTAAGCAAACGAGGCTGAAAATACGGTATTCGACTCCAAATGTAATTCTAGGTAACAGCATGGAACCAAAATAGGGGTTTGTATTTTGAGTAAATAATGTCTACCGTATCTTCAGCCTTGTTTGCTTACTTTTTACGATCCCTATTTGTAGGTTTTGAACAAAAAATTCCTGTTTTTAATTATCGTGTTTGTTGGCTTTTTTATGCTCAACTATGAACAAATGAGTACTTGATATAGTGTAATGATAATAAACATAACTAGTAGCTAGCTTATACGGTTCATGATGATTTACTGTGGCTATTGATTATTCGATTGCATTAGTTTGAGATGTAAAATGTTAAGCTACAGCTGGAGATTGTCATGGAGATTTGTTTGAGAATATAGTGATTATTTACATATGCTGTGCAATTAAATTCTCTATATATAATGGGCAAAAAATATGCCTTGACTAAAACACAACTCCCACTAATCGCATATAAAATTTTACCAGTAGAAAAGCAGCCTTTTCAAGTATAACACACACATCTAAAACATCGCTTTAATTAAATTTTCGTGTCTTTTAAAGTAATTATCCTACGAATGTGTGTAATAAAATTTAATATTATGTGTATTTATTTTTTTGTAGTCCACTTCATATACAGTATAGGGTTGGTTCCTTAAAAACACAGATTGTTTAGTATACAAATCATTGAGTATCTACATGTTACAGTCACTAATGTTCATCTGTTATTGGCTGGTAATTCCTGTTTCACCCTGTACTTAAGTTATTTAAAGGAACACCAAATATTTGTAAGAAAGCTAAATTCAAGGGGTAATGATAACATCGTTTACACTAAATTTATGATGTTTTTAGCTTATGTAAAACATAGAAGAAGCAAATTCACTTTTCAAAACCCTTTCGGTTTGGGTGCAACAAACCAAGCCGTTTTTATTGAGGACTGGCAAAATAATAATAATGATTATAATAAGAAGAATTACAAACTGTCCATTTTGACGAATTCTATTCTCAATGTAAGTCTAACGCGTGTGCTTTTTTTCAGCATCTTTATATGTATACAGCCTTAGCAGTAAATAGTAAAGGTTTTACAGTGTTGTTCGAACTGAATCTTAACTGTTTAAGGTGCTTTTCCCCGAACGTTGTATTAGTGTTTTGTACAATTCCTTGCGATCCCTATTATGAATAACCATCGTGGTCCATGATAGTGTATACTAACGAAACAGTGACTTTAACAGTATATACTAATGAAATACTGGCGATGCCAGATAAAGTTTCTACAGGGTATACTAACGAAACATTGATGTTCGCCAGTTGAAGTTTTTACAGCGTATAATAACGGAACACTCGTGTCTCCAGTTAAAGTTTCTACAGCATATACTAACGGAACACTGATGTCACCAGTTGAAGTTTCTACAGTGTCTAATAACGGAACACTGATGTCGCCAGTTGAAGTTTCTACAGCGTTTACTAACGGAACGTTGATGTCGTCAGTTGAAGTTTCTACAGCGTATAATAATGGAACACTGATGTCACCAGTTGAAGTTTCTACAGCGTATAATAACGGAACATTTATGTTACCAGTTGAAGATTCTACAGCGTGTACTACCGGAACATTGAAGTCGCTAGTTGAAGTTTCTAATAGCGTATAATAACGGAACACTGATGTCATCAGTTGAAGTTCCTACAGGGTGTACTAACGGAACATTGATTTCGCCAGTTGAAGTTTCAACAGCGTATAATAACTGAACATTTATGTTACCAGGTTAAGTTTCTTCAGCGTATAATAACGGAATACTGAGGTCGCGAACTGAAGTTTCTACAGCGTATACTAACATAACATTAAAGTCGCCAGTTGAAGATTATACAGCGTATAATAACGGAACACTGATGTCTCAAGTTGAAATTTTTACAGCGTATAATAACGGAAAACTGATGTCTCAAGTTGAAGTTTATACAGCGTATAATAACGGAACACTGCTGTCACCAGTTGAAGTTTCTACAGCATATACTAACGGAACACTGAAGACGCCAGTTGAAGTTTCTACAGCGTATAATAACGGAACACTGATGTAACTAGTTGAAGTTTCTACAGCATATACTAACGGAACATTGAAGTCGCCAGTTGAAGTTTCTACAGCGTATAATAACGGAACACTAATGTCACCAGTTGAAGTTTCTACAGCGTATACTAACGGAACATTGAAGTCGCCAGTTGAAGTTTCTACAGCGTATAATAACGGAACACTAATGTCACCAGTCGAAGTTTCTACAGCGTATAATAATGGAACACTGATTTCACCAGTTGAAGTTTCTACAGCGTTTACTAACGAGCATTGAAGTCGCCAGTTGAAGTTTCTACAGCGGATAATAACGGAAAACGGATGTAACCAGTTGAAGTTTCTACAGCGTATACTAACATAACATTAATGTCGCTAGTTGCAGTTTCTACAGCGTATAATAACGGAACATTGATGTCGCCAGTTGCAGTTTCTACAGCGTATAATAACGGAACACTGATGTTACCAGTTGAAGTTTCTACAGCATATACTAACGAGCATTGAAGTCGCCAGTTGAAGTTTCTACAGCGGATAATAACGGAACACGGATGTAACCAGTTGAAGTTTCTACAGCGTATACTAACGGAACACTGAAGTCACCAGTTGAAGTTTCTACAGCGTATACTAACGGAACACTGAAGTCACCAGTTGAAGTTTCTACAGCATATACTAACGTAACACTGAAGACGCCAGTTGAAGTTTCTACAGCGTATAATAACGGGACACTGATGTTACCAGTTGAAGTTTCTAAAGCATATACCAACGGAACATTGAAGTCGCCAGTTGAAGTTTCTACAGCGTATACTAACGGAACACTGATGTCACCAGTAGAAGTTTCTACAGCGTTTACTAACGAACAATGAAGTCACCAGTTGAAGGTTCTACGGCGGATAATAACGGAACACGGATGTCACCAGATGAAGTTTCTACAGCGTATACTAACGGAACAGTGAGGTCACCAGTTGAAATTTCTACAGCATATACTAAAGGAACATTGAAGTCGCCATTTGAAGTTAATACTGCGTTTACCAATGAAACATTGAGTCGCCAGTTGAAGTTTCTACAGCGCATAATAACGGAAAACTGATGTCTGCAGTTGAAATTTCTACAGCATATACTAACGGAACATTGAAGTCGCCATTTGAAGTTTATACTGCGTTTACCAATGAAACGTTGAAGTCGCCAGTTGAAGTTTCTACAGCGCATAATAACGGAAAACTAATGTCGCCAGTTGAATTTTCTACAGCGTTTAATGACGAAACAATGATGTCTCCAGTTGAAATTTCTACAGCGTATAATAACGGAACAATGATGTCGCCAGTTGAATTTTCTACAAGGTATACTAACGGAACATTGATTTCGCCAGTTGAAGTTTCTACAGCGTATACTAACATAACATTAAAGTCGCCAGTTGAAGTTTCTACAGCGTATACTAACGGAGCACTGAGGTCTCCAGTTTAAATTTTTACAGCGTATAATAACGGAACACTCATGTCTCCAGTTGAAGTTTCTACAGCGTATACTAACGGAACATTTAAGTTAACAGTTGAAATTTCTACAGCGTATAATAACTGAACTTAAGTTACCAGTTTAAGTTTCTACAGCGTATAATAACGGTACACTTATGTTACCAGTTGAAGTTTCTACAGTGTATACTAACGGAACACTGATGTCACCAGTTGAAGTTTCTACAAGGTATACTAACGGAACATTGATTCGGCCAGTTGAAGTTTCTACAGCGTATAATAACGGAACCCCTATGTTACCAGTTGAAGTTTCTACAGGTTATAATAACGAAATACTAATGTCGCCAGTTGAAGTTTCTACAGTGTATACTAACGGAACACTAATGTTACCAGTTGAAGTTTCTACAGGTTATAATAACGAAAGACTAATGTCGCCAGTTGAAGTTTCTACAGTGTATACTAATGGAACACTGATGTTACCAGTTGAAGTGTATTCAAGATATACTAAAGGAACACTGATGTCACCAGTTGAAGTGTATTCAAGATATACTAAAGGAACACTGATGTCACCAGTTGAAGTTTCTACAAGGTATACTAACGGAACATTGATCTCGCCAGTTGAAGTTTCTACAGCGTATAATAACGGAATTCTGATATTGCCAGTTGAAGTTTCTACAGCGTATAATAACGGAACACTGATGTTGCCAGTTGAACTTTCTACAGCATATACTAACGGAACATTGAGGTCGCCAATGGTAGTTTATACAGAGTATAATAACTTAACACTGATGTCGCCAGTCGAAGTTTCTACAGCGTATAATAACGGAACATTTATGTTACAAGTTGAAGATTCTACAGCGTATACTAACGGAACATTGAAGTCGCTAGTTGAAGTTTCTAATAGCGTATAATAACGGAACACTGATGTCATCAGTTGAAGTTCCTACAGGGTGTACTAACGGAACATTGATTTCGCCAGTTGAAGTTTCTACAGCGTATAATAACGGAACACTGATGTCACCAGTTGAAGTTTCAACAGCGTATAATAACTGAACATTTATGTTACCAGTTTAAGTTTCTTCAGCGTATAATAACGGAATACTGAGGTCGCCGACTGAAGTTTCTACAGCGTATACTAACATAACATTAAAGTCGCCAGTTGAAGATTATACAGCGTATAATAAATGGAACACTGATGTCTCAAGTTGAAATTTCTACAGCGTATAATAACGGAAAACTGCTGTCACCAGTTGAAGTTTCTACAGCATATACTAACGGAACATTGAAGTCGCCAGTTGAAGTTTCTACAGCGTATACTAACGGAACACTGATGTCACCAGTTGAAGTTTCTACAGTTTATAATAATGGAACACTGATTTCACCAGTTGAAGTTTCTACAGCGTTTACTAACGAGCATTGAAGTCGCCAGTTGAAGTTTCTACAGCGGATAATAACGGAAACGGATGTAACCAGTTGCAGTTTCTACAGCGTTTAATAACGGAACACTGAGGTCACCAGTTGAAATTTTTACAGCGTGTACTAACGGAACATTTAAGTTAACAGTTGAAGTTTCTACAGCGGATAATAACGGAAACGGATGTAACCAG
>NW_013669905.1:0-3476 GCF_000517525.1 Limulus polyphemus
TTTAAAGCCTCATTCACATTCCGAAGAACCGCATGGGATGACTTTTGAACATTCGATTAAAGGATTCAGATCGGATGGAACATGGTGCCCACAGTTGTCTAAAAAGTATCTGTATTCTGTAATTGTTTTTGAAAATGGCAATCTGAAATGTTTACAAAAGGGACAATATTTCCTTTTTTTACAAAGCGTGGATTTATCTCTACTAGCCACTCAATGACTTCTAAGGTACAGAGCTCAGAAATTATACTTGGAATGAAATTGGAAGTGCCTGGCCATAACCTATTTGGTTCATGAGAAGGAGTTGGTATGAATAACCATTGTTTAATATTGTTTGATACTGGTAAAAAGTTGACCATGATTGTTTGAAACAATCTTCTTATCTGTCAGTGTTATTAATGAAATTTCGTTTCCTTAATGGCATTCTCTGCTTCTAAGGCTTTTTTGCAGTTATGTTTTTTCATCGCTTCTAAAAACCATATGTTGTGACGAATGAATTTGTCTGCAAAAACTATAGTAATATCCCTTTTCTGTAAGGCTTCTTAGGTGATTAACAAGAAGGCTAAGTTAGAAATATTAGCTAAACCAAACGGGCCATATTTGTATTACTGGCAACTAAGCATTTATTGGTTACTGTGTAGGTATGGTTATTTAGGATGTTCATAAGTTCATATACACTCTTACACCTATACTGCTTACTCTCGGGAGGTAACTAAAATTCAAATACATAAGTTGTATACAGCCATATCGTAAATATTTTCTTTCACTTTTATACAGTACTTTAAACAATGGCTGTTACAATTAGTGTATTACAAACAAGCCGATAAGCCCTACCCCGCTGTGTTTTTGAAGCTGGGAAAAGTCTAATGCCAAGAGTGGTGATTCATTGCTTTATTTTCGAAAGGTTTCTACTTCAGTTGCTAACAGTAAAATAAACATAACAAATAGGTGTGAAAAGATTGGAAATAGAAATTATAAGGCGATTTACTTTGGAGTTTCATGATCCACAGTGAAGAGTCCCTACAGTACTATTCATTTTGTTTCGTCGAGTTTCCAAGTCAGTTACTAACAATATAATAACTATAGAAAATAAGTGAGAAGTATAAACTCTGACCATAAATTGTTTGGAACTTTGTGATTAAAACTAACAGAACTTTTATTTTGCAGTATTTTCTTTCATTATACTTTGATAACTTGCCTACAACCTGGATGAAAGGGTTGATGATTCTTTCTTCTAGAGGTGGGAAAAACTTCACGAAGGTAGAGATTTGTAAGGTGGGATTTGTTTGAAATAGTAAGGGAACACCGTTCCCATACCACTACACCACTGGTATCAACTGTCTATTAATCTTGGTAGCCAGAGCCTATGTCACATGTATTTATTAGATCACAAGCTTTCTTACCATCAAATTTCAGTAATTATGTTTTGTTGCAAAGCATTTGGAAACCCTGTGTTCTCTTAATGATGCAAGAAATAATGTTTTTGAACAAACCAAGATATTACCATTATATGTATATGCCAGTAGGTTCTGTTAGTATCTTTCTTTACAAAAAATTATAAACTGTATTGAATTTGGTGAAATTGTTTCATTGTAAAGGAGAAGTAAACATAAAGTTAAATTGTCTTAACAATTTTGTCTCCATTATTTACAAGGATAACAAAAAAAACTGGTTTTCTTTCATCTTTGTAAAATTATTTTGAAGAATTAAATATTAAGAAATGATCTTTAGTATTGATTTCATGATTTGATGTTTAGTTTATTTTTACAGTGATAATTAAGCAATATTTTGGTATTACATGTTAACTGTAGAAGAAGAGTATTATTTCGTAAATCATTTTGTGCTTTAAGTAAATGTGGGTCAGTTTGTAAAGGAACTGATTAAAAAACCAACAAAATGATGGCTAGCTGCTTATTTGCTTTTTATGTTCAACACATTTTTATGCATCTTCGTGGTTAACATACAACCCCTGGCACGCTGCGATCCACCTACTCGCCTTGACATAACTCTCTGTAGAAAGCACTGTTCTGTTCATTGGAGTACAAATTGCTTACTTCACAATTCCAAGAAGAGGCTGCTTGTTCTACTGAGAAATCTGATAAGAATCATTTTCTTTAAGCATCAATCGAATCTGAGGAAATTCAGTCTTGTTCAGATGCACTATTCCTAGAGATTGTCTTAGCTTCTACCACAATACTGTTTCTTGGAATAACTCTCAGCTCACGGCGTGTACATGTTGTTCGAGCCTACCTGAAGCTGCCCCTGGTGCAGATCTTGGTGGTAGTAGCCTGACATTGTGCGAGTTATCCTTATCTCATCGTAATATAAGACGGTCATGAAGACCCTTCAGAAGTTGAGCCGTATCAAAAGCAGGTGCTATAAAATATTAAAAGGTATAATATAGTACAAGTAAACATATTTATGATATAATAATCAAATAGCTACAACAGATCATTGGGAAGTATGCCTAACGCATTATTTTATGCCAGAAACTTGACATTTGTAGTAGTGGACCAACAATTAAGGCATCTTAACACGTACTACGTTATAATTTTATTTCAAAATAGAATTTCATACACAAAAAAGACATTCAAATGGATGTTTATTTTAAATTTCAGGACTGTTTATTTAAGTACGAAATGTATCTGTCGGAAAATTAATAATAATGAAATAATAATAATACCTTTTCTTTTTTAAATATTAAATAACTTAAACACCAAACCACTAAATATTAATTTTCACAACTGAACAATTGTATAGTATAAGTTCTGGATTGACATATGGCAAAAAAGGTTAAGCTTCTTTGGGAAAAAAATGTTTACTGTTGAATAAGCAAGGTCACTATGTTTTGGAGACTAATGGCGAAAAAACCTGCACTAAATTTAAGACTCGTTGCGTTTAAGTGACAGATATATTAAACACGCGTAATGTTATTTGATTTATTATAATGAACTGAACAAGTAATATTTTAAGAATATTGAACGAAAAAAATGTTATTTTCGCCCAACGTGGGGCTCGAACCCACGACCCTGAGATTAAGAGTCTCATGCTCTACCGACTGAGCTAGCCGGGCACTTAGAATAAGTTAATTGTTTCCTTGTTTTGGGATTGTTGGTATTCATTTATGTTACTCTATGTTTGAAAATATTTCTAGTCAAGTATGTCTAGATTGTAACCAATTTGGTTCATTCATTCAATTAAGTTTTACGTGGTTGCTAATTTAATTACAAATACAATTTTCAATCTAGAAATAAACCCACAAATTAAAATTCGTTTGTAATTTTAAGATAAAGTCTCAAAAGGAACGACAGTTGAAACTTAATCCACTACTCAAAAGTAAGCATAGTGAAATACTAATAGTTTAGATCAGTGTTCCTCCACCTTTGCCCTAAACTGTCGCGGACCACCAAATTGCAAGTATTGTTTGTTTTGAATTTCGCGCAAAGCTACACGAGGGCTATCTGCGCTTGCCATCCCTA
>NW_013669905.1:4306-5556 GCF_000517525.1 Limulus polyphemus
GTAGTAGACGAAAAAAGTGCTGTTTTAGAAATTTTTGAATTGTTATACCGGAAATGTTAGCGACCTTTTTAATGTATTGTTAGTATATATGCTCATAATATATTGTAACCAATACTTTGAACGGTCGGTTTTTTTTCTTAGTAATTCAATAGGGTGGTTTTTCGGCGTGTGAATTATTTTGAAACCTTGTCGATCCCTACTGTACTTAATAATAGTGGGAGCATGTTTGGTGCTGGGATTCCAATCTTGTAAATTGCGAGTTGAATGCTCTAACTACCAGACTATTTCAGGCTGTCAGAATTGTTTAAGGTCATTTCACGTGAGCAGGAATCCAATTTACCTGAAACTTTGATTTTTTTGTCTTCCAGTGGTCAGCAGTAAGTTTACAGAGTTACAATACTATAACTGAGGATTCGATTACCTGTGATGAACAGAGTGCAGATAATTTATTTTGTAGCTTTGTGCCAAACAAACTTGATAATGTTTATATGCTAAATCATTTAATTGCAGATTTCGTTATTATTATTATTATTTATGTATTTAGTTGATGCGTTTATTCAAGATTATTTACACGTGTAAGATACAATACATTTGATTTCTACCCCTCAGTTTAAACAAGAGGGAATCCTCAATAGCCACAGCCAGAAATGTAGGATTCACTATTGCCAAGAATGGTGTTAAATTCAACAAACATTTTAATGATCTGTGAAGACAATAATAAATAGGGGGCGCTTGTGTTTAGCTCTTAAATGGATCTGCCTAAATGAACTAACTGTGTTACTGATACTTAAGACAAAAACTGCTCCATGCTTCATGCTCACAAGAAGGTTTTACAGGAAATGTGTCAAAAGCACATTTTCCACATTTTTTCAAACTGGTGATGATAACAGCAGAAATATTTGGTTTTAAATTTGCGTAAAGCTACACGAGGGCTATCTGCGTTAGCTGTCCCTAGTTAACAGTGATTGACTAGAGGGAAGACAGCTGGTCAACATCACATTAAAATTCGATGACGAGGAACCCACTTTGAGACTAATAATGGCTGGAGACGGCTTAAATGGGTAATGAAGAAAAACTTTAATATAAGTTTAGCATGACAGCAAATGTCATCATCAAAACCTTGTCGAAACGTTGTACATTTGCTGTCATGCTAAACTTATATTAAAGTTTTTCTTCATTACCCATTTAAGCCGTCTCCAGCCATTATTAGTCTCAAAGTGGGTTCCTCGTCATCGAATTTTACAGAGTCT
>NW_013669905.1:5797-9101 GCF_000517525.1 Limulus polyphemus
AGACTCTGTAAAATTCGATGACGAGGAACCCACTTTGAGACTAATAATGGCTGGAGACGGCTTAAATGGGTAATGAAGAAAAACTTTAATATAAGTTTAGCATGACAGCAAATGTACAACGTTTCGACAAGGTTTTGATGATGACATTTGCTGTCATGCTAAACTTATATTAAAGTTTTTCTCCATTACCCATTTAAGCCGTCTCCAGCCATTATCACATTAAAATGCTCCCACAGCTGAAAGGGCGATTATGTTCGGGGACGGAAATTCGAAACCGCGACCATTAAATTGTATGTTGAGCACCTTAACCATCATGCCAACAGAAAGGTGAGAATCATGATGCTCAGTAAAATCACTCTTGGATGTTATTATAAGCCATGTTTGGATGATTTTCAATCACAAAACTACAATGTAGTGTGTCGTGCGGCCAAAACAACCTGCAGGGTACAATGTATTGTTACGACAGCGAAGGTCACGTGACACTGGTAACACGTAATGAGTATCTAAAAAGATCGAGGAACTTGTCGAACGTCCTAGCGGTTGCTAGAATGGCGCTCTCATAGTATATAAGCCAGCAAATAAAGTGACGGCAACAATTGAATAGCGGACAGAGAGAGATTGAAGATATAGACGGACAACTGAGTCAAGCGCGGTAGTAAGTAAAGTGCGTGAATCGTTCGTTGAGAATTGTAGCGTGTGTATTAAATAACTGTGGAAATTAAGTGTATTGCAAAGTTGTATTGAGAAAGAATAAACTAGTTTTATTTAAGGAAGGACTTGTATCGCTGAAGTTTTTCGGAAAGAATTTTTACGAGTAATTAAATAACGACCAGAGACGTAACAGTATGTTATTAATTAACAGAAGTGGTAGTTTGTTGTAGCTTGGACTGTGGTAACCCAAACTGTCACACATTTACAGTGAATATGCTGTACTGGACCCTTACTTCACATACCAAATTTCAAGGCAATCTATTAACAAATACACCAGATATAAAATCTCCAATTTTGATTCAATTTTTTTCCTTATTTTGGCTTCAAACGGAAAGCAGGGAAACTTTATTTGACAGAAAAACATATTTAACATTCATGAAGTTTTTTTTCAAATCTGGTACACTGTTAAATCTTTATAACCTACAATTAGGTGTCAAATTTGATCTAATTATAAGCTACATGTGTAAAGTTATTCAACAAGAACTTCTCTTGTATATGCCTAAGCTAAGAGTCACGTGAGCTATTGGTCTGAAATTTTTACTACAGCTTCACCTAAGAGTAAAAGTGACCATTTTTAGTTGTTGTTGTTGTTTTTTTTCATTCGGGTTAATAAGGAGCAAAACTATAAAATGAAAGCACGTGTAGATACATAAGTATTGGTTAGGCCAAGCAAAGTAGATTAGCTGTTTCTAGCTCAAGTTTTCAAAAGAATCATATTGATGGACGGTTATTATTCATTATTCTTTCCACCTTTTATGAAATTCTCCTTATTAAAGAGCGTTTAGCGTCATATGATATTACGTGAATAATGATGCTTGATACGGCTGTACCGATTGCATGCGGGTGATGACAAGAAACTGTTAATCTAGTTTACATGTCGTTACTATAAAGAAAGTTATTAACAATGTTTTAGAGAGGGAAAACTATCATTATATATTTGATAAAGAATCTGGTTGGTTCTGTGAAGTTCATTTGAAGTTAAACACAAAAACTACAAAATGAGCTATCTGTGTTCTACCCACCACGGGTATTGAAACTTGGTTTCTTGCGCTGTAAGTCTGCAGACATACCACTATGCCACTAGGGGGAGATTTAAAGCTTTTGTTTGTTTGTTTGCAGTTAAGCACAGTGCTACACAATGGGAAATATGTGTTATGCCCACTACGGGTATCGAAACCCGATTTCTAGCATTGTAAGTCCGCAGACATACTGCTGTGCCGTTGGAGGGGGGACATGTAGCATTTACGAAATTTACTAGATGTTTTTCATGCTTTTTTTCACTGAAATTACACGTTTTGGTAAAGAAAAGAAAATACACAAATACTATATACATAGGCTTTCGATAATTTATTTATATTCTGACATTTGGATAAATCAAAGGATCGGGTGAAAATTCTAAAGTTCATATTTAAAATATTTCATTGTAACTGTGAAGTTATGCTGTGATTTTATAAACCATGATATGTTTTATTGCTCAATGTTTGAGGCTAACAAGATGATTATGTGGCATTTGAGTTAAAGCATTACCTTCGAATTTCCAGTACTTGTGCATTCTCTCCCCCATCCTAGATGGCTCAGAAGCTAGCTTGAAGCCTTTTAATGCTAAAAGTTGGGATCTAGTCCCTGTCGGACATTGCATAGGAACCCATTTGGCAGCTTTGCTCTTAACAACAAACAAAAAAAAATGGATTTTTGCTGTATTTTTGGAAGGAATTGAATTTCTGTTTTAAAAAAGATTTTGCCCTAAAAAGAAGTGCATGTAAACAGATCTACCACTTTTTATATGAACTCCACTTATTCAAGTTTATAAAGATGAGGGTGCTGAGACTGTGCAAGGTATGTCATTAATTAACTACTAACCAATGCATGTAAACAGATCTACCACTTTTTATATGAACTCCACTTATTCAAGTTTATAAAGATGAGGGTGCTGAGACTGTGCAAGGTATGTCATTAATTAACTACTAACCAGTGCATGTAAACAGATCTACCACTTTTTATATGAACTCCACTTATTCAAGTTTATAAAGATTAGGGTGCTGAGACTGTGCAAGGTATGTCATTAATTAACTACTAAAAGATTAGGGTGCTGAGACTGTGCAAGGTATGTCATTAATTAACTACTAACCAATGCATGTAAACAGATCTACCACTTTTTATATGAACTCCACTTATTCAAGTTTATAAAGATGAGGGTGCTGAGACTGTGCAAGGTATGTCATTAATTAACTACTAACCAGTGCATGTAAACAGATCTACCACTTTTTATATGAACTCAACTTATTCAAGTTTATAAAGATGAGGGTGCTGAGACTGTGCAAGGTATGTCATTAATTAACTACTAACCAATGCATGTAAACAGATCTACCACTTTTTATATGAACTCAACTTATTCAAGTTTATAAAGATGAGGGTGCTGAGACTGTGCAAGGTACGTCATTAATTAACTACTAACCAGTGCATGTAAACAGATCTACCACTTTTTATATGAACTCAACTTATTCAAGTTTATAAAGATGAGGTTGGTGGGAGTGTGCAAGGTATGTCATTAATTAACTACTAACCAGTGCATGTAAACAGATCTACCACTTTT
>NW_013669905.1:9111-18476 GCF_000517525.1 Limulus polyphemus
ACTGTGCAAGGTATGTCATTAATTAACTACTAAAAGATTAGGGTGCTGAGACTGTGCAAGGTATGTCATTAATTAACTACTAAAAGATTAGGGTGCTGAGACTGTGCAAGGTATGTCATTAATTAACTACTAAAAGATTAGGGTGCTGAGACTGTGCAAGGTATGTCATTAATTAACTACTAACCAAGACTGAATTTTACTTCAAATAAAGTTTCTCAGTTCTTCTAGTTGCACTGAAAATTCAGACCAATTAAAGATTAAATTATACTTCCAATCTATGTCCATATTACACTTATTTAGTACAGGATATTTTCTACTTTCTTAGTTAATATGTAAAATTTCTGTATTTTCTTTCACCTCAGTTTGGATGTAGGAAATGGCTCAAGTAAACATCCAACTTTTCTTCGTCCTGATGTGCTTTGGATCTGGTTCACTAATTGACCATTAACCACGTTTTCTTGTAAGAAAGATAACTTATCAGTGAATCGTGTACTGCCTCACCCTGGCACTTGGCCCGGCATGGCCGGGTGGTTAGGGCGCTCGACTCGCAATCTGTGGGTCGCGGGTTCGAATCCCCGTTACACCAAACATGCTCGCCCTTTCAGCCGTGGGGGCGTTATAATGTGACGGTCAATCCCACTATTCGTTGGTAAAAGAGTAGCCCAAGAGTTGGCGGTGGGTGGTGATGACTAGCTGCCTTCCCTCTAGTCTTATACTGCTAAATTAGGGACGGGTAGCGCAGATAGCCCTCGTGTAGCTTTGCGCGAAATTCAAAACAAACAAACAAACAAACCCTGGCACTTGAATAGCAGTGGACAAGATTATGTGTTCGATGAATAACTGGTGAGTAGCCTGGCTATTTAAAGTTAATGTTAACATGCAAATCAAGGTTATCTCTTGTTAGTCAGATTCTGGTAAGATTTTTAGATTTGATTTAGGCTATATTTATTTTTTCTATAACCTTAACTTTGTTTTCATTTCGGAATATCATTTTAATTCATTGAGTGAAACTTTGTTACACTTTTTTTTAATTTTGAGTTTGTTTTCTATTTTGTAGTTTCACTTTGTTCTCGTTTACTTTATTGGGGAGGTCAGACATGTGAGAAATAGTTCACCAAAGTTTCACTTCATCTCTCTCTCTCACACACGCCAGCCCAACATAGTCATTAAAAAAACACATTTGCTTTCTTTCAGTGTATTGTATTTGTCTGTTAGTTGTTATTAAATAGTGTAGTTTTATATTTTTGTATTTTGACTCTTTCTTTAAGGGCCCGGCATGGCCAGGTGGTTAGGACGCTCGATTCGCAATCTGCGGGTCGAGGGTTCTCATCCCCATCCCACCAAAACATGCTCGCCCTTTCAGCCGTGGGGAGCGTTATAATGTGACGGTCAATCCCACTATTCGTTGGTAAAAGAGTAGCCCAAGAGTTGGCGGTGGGTGGTGATGACTAGCTGCCTTCCCTCTAGTCTTACACTGCTAAATTAGGGACGGCTAGCGCAGATAGCCCTCGTGTAGCTTTGCGCGAAATTCAAAACAAACAAACAAACTTTCTTTAAGACAACCTCAGTTGGAGTTTGCAAAGTAATGTACCCATATTCTGTTGTATGATATCTGTCGAACCTCCAGTTAGCGGACCCTACTATTTCTCTGTAATAAATCCGTGTATTGTGGAATACTACAAATGTCTGCTGCATGCTTTCAAGTTCATTAACGAAAATTTTCTTGAGGCGAGAGACATTTTTAAATATAACTTATATAAGTGAAATATACAATATCATTAATGTACAATATTATAGACCAAAGAAAAACAAAACCTAATCACGCTTTACTACAGGTGTATTTTTTATCTTTGCATTCCTCCTGATTATTCCTTTACAGGTTTTTATTAATCAGAGACTGGAACAAACAGCATTTTTTATATGCGTGATTTTACCACCTTTTTTACACGCCAGCTTAGATAACTTTACAAGGCTGCATTGTAAGAATACTACATAAAGAATTGTGTTTTAGCTTAGCATATATGATTGTGTTGGAACAATAAAACAAAATCTCGATTTCGGTTATGAAAAGAAAAAATATAGTTTTGTACAGGTTAAATTATTAGTCTTTTAAATGTTTTAAAGTTTTAACAATTGCCATTATAACTTAAGAGCTGGCTGAAAGATGTGAAAAATGGAAAGGATGTAATAACTGTCACGTCACTGGATTGCTCTCAGATATACCCTGAGATATACTAGTTGAATTACTGAATACTTGTGATTTGTATTTTGTTTTCAACATTGAAAATGTAGAGTTCGTGTTTCATTCAAGAGTGTAGATTATGCAATAAAATCTTGTAATAGGGTAGAAATACTGGAACCGACTAGACATGATAAATGAAAAACTTTTAATAAACAGTCATAATTTTTCGTAATTTAAAAGCAAAAAGTGAAAAAAGAATCTGACTCGCAACGAAATTGTCTATCAGTTTGTAAATAATTTTACTTGAAATGATGTGAACCGGGATCGATGAGAGGGTCGGTCAATATCGATTATTTCGGCTCATCAATAATTTATTGTATCAACGTTTCCAATATTTAACATATACCGATCTTTAAAAAAATAAATATATTTGACTTAAGTAATCTGAAAGAGTTTTGAAAATGTTAATCTGAAAAAAAAATATATTTTTGTAACTGTTTCTATTGTTGGACGAGTTCTTTTGGATTATTTGGTAGATAAAATAAAGTCCAATGCACTAAGTAACAACGAAAGCAACTTATTTCTTTCACTACAAATTCTACAGTTTTATTTTGACGCAAATAAAGTTAACCTAAAATTCACCAAGCGATAGGCCTAACTTTACAAATGACGCTAAAAAGTCATTTTCTTGCCAATTTTCACTTGTACCTAAGGCATTTTCTCGTATTTCTAGTACTTCCTTGAAACACAAACTCAGTATTCATAAAACTGAAGTAACACACAAACTGATCAACAAACTTGCTAGCTCAGCAATCAAGGATTCACGATTACAACAGCAATTATTTTGGTGTGTATGCCTTTTATAAGTTAGCAAAGCATGATCATGAGACATTAGAATTAAACCTAGTACATCTTTTAATATTATACTCTTTATTTAGCGCCTTAGAATTTTCTAAGAAGAATGTATAATAATATTTCAATCGAAATGTGTCCGCCATATCCATTGCCGACGACGCGTTTCGCTCAATACAGAACTCATCACAACAAACACATTAGTAGTTGGAACATTGTTTATATAAGCCATTTGATACCATAACAGTCAAATGTAGTGTTAAAAGATATAATAGGCCCAATACTAATGTCTTATGACAAAAGTAAATAATTAATTAGGGTAACAGACTAACAAACCACCCATTATACACTCTAGCCTAACTCGCTTTTTATGTTGCTCAAACAATTTCCTAAATTTTCAAGAAAGTTCTAGTCATTAAGTCTCACAATCATCACTGCATATCAAACCTCAGATTTGTGAAACAACAATATAGCCATCTAAATTAGAAAAACAAACAACCAAAAATATAATATACAACAGTAATGACATCTAAATTATTAAAAAAAAACATAACCTACAACAATACACAATTATCAAAATTGAAGTTTAAACGCCGAAAACCGACAAAATATTGGAAAACCAATGGGATAAGATTTTCATAAAAACAAGTTAACAGCAGACGTTTTTGTTTTCTTCCACGTTTTCTCTTAATTTGTCTATTGCGGTCGAAATAAGAGGTGTGTAGTAAATAGAATTTTAGATCTACCTTTCGTCTTCTACAAATCACAGCCCAATAAGCTCTTCGTTCAATACCAGAACTCGACTGTTGAGCTGGAAGATGAGAAACAAAAGTGTTTTTTTCAGCCGCTATTTATATATTGAATATAATACTATAAAACTTACGGTTTATATATTATACCCAGGTTTTATTTAGTTGTATGAATACAAATTAATTTTAATATATTCAACTTGTTTATTCAACTCCACACATCGACTAGTAACTTATGACTCAGCGGTACGTCTGAGGGCTTATAACGCTAAAAATCGGGTTTCGATACCCATGATGGCTACAGCGCTGTTAACATATTGTGCAGCTTTGCACTAAGACTAGAGAAAAATCGATGATTACATCTTAGCCCGTCATACAATGTAATGGGAGATATACGTTGTACTTATGTTCGGTAGATGGCGCTCAGAATTGTTTACCTTAACAGAGTATGTTGTAGAACCTGGTTTCATAAGTAGCGTTGCTCGTGGTTGAACGTCATTTAAAATGGGTAAAGCTTTTGCGAGTTTATTTTAAAATTAAATGTACTAAAACACTGTAAATAAGAGTTAATTTCCAATAAAATACAGCAGTATTCTGTTGTTCTTCACCCAAGGATTTGTGCATCATCATGTAAGTAGATCAGAAACGTTATTTTTAAAATTTTTATTTTTTTCTGTGCTTGAAGAGTTGAGACGAAATGCAGTTTTGGTTTTTCTTTTGTACAAAATGTGATTTTGTTGATTTACAAAATGATTATGCTAAACCTGAGTCAGTGTATGATTTAAAAATATTATTCGGTTATTTCAACACATCAAATGTTGCAGACAATCGTTTTTATTTATACTTTATTACTAAGAGATTATTTTACACATTTTTATTACGCACGTTGCATCGTATTTGTTGTTGTAAAATACGTAATCAACCTGTGATAACTTAAAAAAAAAACCCAGTTTTTTTATAATTCTAGCTAATTACATACGAATCGGGCTTATGTTAGTTTAATTATCAATTATGTTTAATTGTTCCGAAACTTTATTTATATAATTTCTTTACCGTCAGTATTGATCAAGTAAGCGTACTTACTTAATCATGACACTATTTCTCACAGGCTTGAGTGATAATGAGGAAGGTTTGAGTTAATAAGAATATTAATTCATATTATTGTCGTGCTTCATGAAAATTTACATGTTAAAGTTGAAAAAATGCTTTATGCTTTCAGCTTTAGTGTTAATTAGACCTTTATTTTTTCATACGCGAAACGTTCACACAATTATTTATTGTATTCACACATTGGAGTGGTGTAACCGTTTCATTGGGTCGTTTGTTTGTTGTTAAGCTACACGAGGGGCTATACGTTCTCAGCACACCACGTATCGAAATACAGGTTACAGCGTTATAAGTTTTCAGACTGACCACTGAGCCACCGGGGAAGGGGGGGGGGTCCTTAAGTCGTGCTCCCCAGTGGCACAGCGGTATGTCTGCGGACATTCAACGCTAGAAACTGGGTTTTGATACCCGTGGTGGGCAGAGCACAGATAGCCCATTGTGAAGCTTTGTGCATAACTTCAAACAAACAAACAAACCTTAAGTCGTGCTCTCCCAGTGCTCAACGCTAGAAACCGGGTTTTGATACCCGTGGTGGGCAGAGCACAGATAGCCCATTGTGAAGCTTTGTGCATAACTTCAAACAAACCTTAAGTTGTAATGACCAAATATTAAGTTATTTTTTTTGTGTGTGTGTGTCAGATTTTATTCACTTCAGATGAATTCCCAGGTGTTGACCTTTCGAACTATGATAACAATAATTAATGATGCAAGTTTCATCGAAACATTTCCGGTGAATTAGCGTATGAGAACGCGATTAATAACTACGCGCGAGCTTCGTGCAGCTTCGCACGTAGTACTCTTGTTCCCGGAATTGTTAAATCAGGTCATCGATTGGTTTTGAGATGCCTGATCAAAATACTTGAAATTATTGTTGTCTTGATCATTTAGGTTCGTTGCTTTTAACGTTTCCACGTTGTGTAGCACTATTCGGAAATTATGTTCTTCAAGAACCTATTTATATTTATATGCACTGCGATTAACGACACCCAAATTAAGATGTTATTGTAATCACTACTATTCAGTAAGTGACTTACGCAAGTCCGAAAAGCTACTAAGAAATACGGTAATTGAATAAACTGAAACACTGAGGCACCACGAATTCTCTCCCACAGATGTTCAAAAAATCGCTGTCTGGAGGTTAAAAAATCAACAACACATAACAATATCCTTTGTCAATGTGGTCAACAACACATAACAATATCATTTGTCAATGTGGTCAACAACACATAACAATATCATTTGTCAATGTGGTCAACAATACATAACAATATCATTTGTCAACGTGGTCAATAACACATAACAATATCATTTGTCAATGTGGTCAACAATACATAACAATATCATTTGTCAATGTGGTCAACAACACATAACAATATCATTTGCCAATAATAAGGATATAAATTATTTATTTGGCTTAACATTTATAGGTCGATTTGGGATTCCGTGTATTGATTTGTAATGTTATGTACTTCTATAGACTGATTCAAGATTGTCTTCATTAACGCTTATGTCACTTTAAGATTATCCCTCTGATTTAACTTTTCATCAGAAGTTTTTAATACTTAAAGTTTTATTGCAAACTAACGTTATAATATGAAAAGGTTTTGGGTTGATCAGCCTACTGACCACTTCACCATCAGATAGCTAACAGAGTGGACTGGGCGTGGCAAGGATTAGCATGCCTGGATCGTGAACCATCGGAGGTCCTTTTCCGCAAAAACGTGCTTCGTGGGTGGAAAATAGGAGTGACTGTCAAATCCAACTGTTCCATCTAGCAATAGTAGTCCAATAATTGGCGATGTTGGCTGTATATATAGGTGTCTTCCCTGTAATCTACCAGTTACACATTAGGGATGGCTAGGTGCCTTCTCTGTAGTCTATCAGTTACACATTAGGGATGGCTTTGCTCAGATAACCTTTGTGTAGCTTTGGGCGAATTTTATGAAATAAATTAAAAAAACAATTGAAAAAAGGAGAATAATGAGAAACGTACAAAAAATTCCTTTTAATAAAATTTTTTTGTTTGTAATTAAGCAAAAAGCTACACAATGGGCTATCTGTGCTCTGCACACCGCGGGTATTGAAACCCAGTTTCTTGCACTGTAAGTCCGAAGACAAGTCCTTAATAAAAATACCGTTTTCAAATTTAATGTAGTATTTTGTTCTTTTTACAACCAGAAGAAGTAGGCTGACCATAAACAGGACATCTCTTATAGAAGATCAAGTGTGTAGAAACTTTTAATCTTAGTGCCAAGACTGTAGATTTTTAACAAGTTGAATATTTTGCTAGATAACCATTTAGCCCCCCTCCCTCCAATATATATATATATATTTACACACATATATGATAGAATGGGAAAGTATAAATTATATATATGTTCACTTACCATATATTATCTTCCTGATGTTTCCCACCCCAACCAACGTCAGTCAACATTACCGAAACTAATTATTAACATTAAATCTACGATAGTAAGAGAAGCAGTGACTAATATTTATGTGCTCCGTAAATAAGGTGTACTATTTTATTTATTTTTTAATGTTACTTTAATTAACAGAATAAGATTAAATTGTTATATATATATATGTATGTGTGTTTGTGTGTATATATATATATATGGCTGAGCCTTATGATGTATTATTGGATTTATGGCCGAAAATGTTGCTCACAGCAAGGGTACCGACTGATGGCGAAATGCATTCTAATACTTATGAGTAAGAACAGAATATGTAATTAGCGGTAGTCATTAATGGACTTATTTTTAGTTTTAATCTAAGTACATGGTCATTGCAAGGATGTGTCGTCGGGTGTGAACTATGTCTTTTTTTTGAACATCAGTGGCATTTTGATGGCCAAAGGAAATTAAATCTTGAGATCTAAAAGCTGCCTACATAATATTACAATTTTATATGAATAATCACCTTCATTTATGAACGTGTTTCTTCAGTCTGACTCGAAACGTGCTATGAACCAGGTCCTAGACTGTTACTGACTCACGGCTTAGTTAGGTCAACATATGTTAATAATTTCAGAAACGACCCACCCTAAAAAATACTGGCGACGCCCATGATGTAAGTAGATTGCTTTGATCGGAAGTTAATATTAATTAACACAGTAATATTGTTGTCAGCATTAATCACAGGTTAGCTGTTAACACTAACACAATAATATTGTTGTCAGCATTAATCACAGGTAGCTGTTAACATTAACACAGTAATATTGTTGTCAGCATTAATCACAGGTAGCTGTTAACACTAACACAGTAATATTGTTGTCAGCATTAATCACAGGTAGCTGTTAACACTAACACAGTAATATTGTTGTCAGCATTAATCACAGGTAGCTGTTAATATTAACACAGTAACCTTGTTGTCAGCGTTAATCACAAGTAGCTGTTAACACTAACACAGTAATATTGTTGTCAGCATTAAATCACAGGTAGCCGTTATCATTAACACAGAGATATTGTTGTCAGCGTTAATCACAGGTAGCTGTTAACACTAACACAGTAATATTGTTGTCAGCATTAATCACAGGTAGCTGTTAACACTAACACAGTAATATTGTTGTCAGCATTAATCACAGGTGGCCGTTATCATGAACACAATAATATTGTTGTCAGCGTTAATCACAGGTAGCTGTTAATATTAACACAGTAATATTGTTGTCAGCATTAAGCACAGTTGACGGTTATCATTAATACAGTAATATTGTTGTCAGCATTAATTAAAGGTAACTTTTCATTAACTCAGTAATATTGTTGTAAGCGTTAATCACAGCTAACCGTTCACATTAACACAGTAATATCATTGTCAGCGTCAATCACAGCTAACCGTTCACATTAACACAGTAATATGATTGTCAGCGTTAATCACAGCTAACCGTTCACATTAACACAGTTATATCGTTGTCAGCGTTAATCACAGCTAACCGTTCACATTAACACAGTAATATCATTGGCAGCGTTAATCACAGCTAACCGTTAACATTAACACAGTAATATCGCTGTCAGCGTTAATCACAACTACAGTGCCTTGCAAAAATATTCACCCCTACCAATAATATCACATCTTGATGAAATACAAATAATGTAAACATTTTTTATTCAAAACTCTAATGATGAAACTTAATACTGTTCTGTGTGAAGAAGGTTGAATGTTAGCTGATCAAACTTAACACTGTTATGTGTGAAGAAGGTTGAATGTTAGCTGATCAAACTTAATACTGTTCTGTGTGAAGAAGGTTGAATGTTAGCTGATCAAACTTAACACTGTTATGTGTGAAGAAGGTTGAATGTTAGCTGATCAAACTTAATACTGTTCCGTGTGAAGAAGGTTGAATGTTAGCTGATCAAACTTAATACTGTTCCGTGTGAAGAAGGTTGAATGTTAGCTGATCAAACTTAACACTGTTATGTGTGAAGAAGGTTGAATGTTAGCTGATCAAACTTAACACTGTTATGTGTGAAGAAGGT
>NW_013669905.1:19210-28779 GCF_000517525.1 Limulus polyphemus
TGTCTGTAGTATCATTTACATGCTTTGTCACAAACTTTATACAAGATTTAAGATGATTCTTTTTCAGTAATGTCGATGTATGAACACTGACTCCCATCTCAGTCATGGAACTTTGCAAACCTTTCAAAGTCAATGTTGGCTTCACAGTGGCATTCCTAACCAGTTTCCTGTTTGCCTGGCTGCTTAGTCTGGAAGGGTGGCCTGAACTTGGTAGTGACTGGCTGGTATGAAGCACGTTCCACGTCTTAATGATGGACTTCACCCTACTTAAATGGATAATCAGCAACTTTGAAATTTTCTTGTAACCTTCTCCTGATCTCTGCTTCTCTACCACTTTATCCCTGACTTGTTTGGAAAGCTTCTTGGTTGGTTTGTCGTATCACTACGTGAGTTATGGTTTGAACAAATGTATTTACTCTGAAGTTAAGTTAAACCATCTTGACTACATACAAACAGAGGTCATTACACTAATTTTGTACTTTTCAATTAATCTCTTGGACGTGAATTAATTTATGGTTGTCGTAACTAAGGGGTTAAATATGTAATTTGGAATATCCCAGTTTAATTTTTTTTATTATCTAACTTACTTGTATGATATCAGCATTTTTTTAACTTTCTCAGTTTGGAGTAGATTATGTAGATTCTAAATATAAAGTCCCATTTGAAAGTTTTATGATTGTAAACTCAGACGGCAACAAAATGTGGAAACTACGCGGGGGGGGGGTACTTTTGCAAACTACTGTAACTGTTAACATTAACACACTAATATTGTTATGAGCATTAATGACAATTAACCGTTCATATTAACACAGTTTCGATAAAAGTGTTAGCACAAAGGATCACATATAAAATGTAATAAACTTAAAATAAGACCCAAAACTCGAGCGCTTTCGAATAGATGACTATTCTTCTTCAGGATATTAACACAGTAATATTGTTGACAGCGTTAATCACAGCTAACTGTTAACATTGACATAGTAATATTGTTGTCAGCATTAATCACAGGTAACTGTTATCATTAACACAGAGATATTGTTGTCAGCATTAATGACAGTTAATAGTTAACATTAACACAGAGATATTGTTGACAGCATTAATGACAGTTAATATTTAACATTAACTCAGGAACATTGTTGTCGGCATTAATTAAAGGTACCTTTCGTTAACTCAGTAATATTATTGTGAGCGTTAATCACAGGTAACCGTTAACATTAACACAGTAATATCGTTGTCAGCGTTAATTACAGCTAACCGTTAACATTAACACAGTAATATTGTTTTCGACGTTAATGACAGCTAACCGTTAACATTAACACAGTAAAATTGTTGTCAACATTAATCACACCTAACTGTTAATATTAACACAGTAATATTTTTGCGAGTATTAATCACAGCTATGAGGCGTTATAACTACGACAGTCAGTCTCGCTAGTCAGTTAAAAGAAGCCGTGCAGGTGGTAGATGCTGCTCACTGGTTACTTTTCCTCTAGTTTTCCTCAGTTATAAACCAGGAAAGCCTATTCCTGAATTATGCACGGAGTGTCTGACCTGGACCTTTATATTTTAAATTGTAATTGTTTGTTTGTGTTCAGATGCTCGTGCAAATATACTCAAGGGCTATTTGTGCCAGCCGTCCAAAGTTTTGAATTCACAGACTAGAAGAAAGTGAATTGCACCCACCGCCAAATATTGGGCTACTCATGTCTGACCGACTACTGGGAATTGACTGTCATCTTTATAACGCACTCGCGGTTCCAGAGTGCGGAACGCATTGTATTTTGTGTGTGCATGTGTATGGTCATGGGACGCAAATGATGGACCCGCAGATCCACAGTCCGGAACGCAAACCATTGAGCCATACTCGGTACTCTAAATACTTACGTTTTTCAGCTAAGAGCTACACAGTGAGGGTTATATGCGCTCTGTTCATGCCGGGAGTCGAACCCCTAATTTTAGCGTTGTAAGTTTGTAAACCTACCGTTGATCCACCGGGGGACAAAAAGTTACAAAGAACAAAGAAATGGTTATTGAAATGAAAAAAAAAAATCAAATTTCAATATTTAAGTCAAACGAATTTCAAGTTTAACAGGTCCTTTCCCTAAATTGTTTTCAAAACATTTTCCTGGAAAGTTCAAATATCTTAACAATTAAATTACAAATATAATTGTGGAACTAATGTACACCAGAAAATTGAACGTATAAACATTTTTGGAGATGGAGAGTCAGCTTCTGAAGATCTTCAAGAGAGAATTAAAATAGGACATTATGGTATGACAATAGACACTGGAACATAATGAAGCCCCCAAACAAGTTAAGATAATATTTTGATCTAACCACATTTACAACAGAAGAAATTGTTGGGACTCAAGATTGACCCGCCAGTACTAAAACCCTAATTTTAGGAAATCCAACAATCATTATTTTTTAACTTTCTTCTAAATTCACGAGGTATCCCTAACCCTAATTTTAGGAAATCCAACAATCATTAGTTTTTAACTTTCTTCTAAATTCACGAGGTATCCCTATCATACCTTAAGGTATCCACCTGCATTTGTCTCCCTAACCAACTTCCTACTACACATGTTAAAGACACTATTCGCTATTTCTTTAGTCGTTGTTTGTTACAGTTACCAACATACATTAAGGACAATACTCATGACAATTAACAGACAACATAAACTACATAATCATCATAAATACTGTTGGGGTGCACGCGCTTTGAATACACTATGAAGAGTGGAATTCTCCGAAACTAGTACAACCCAATAACACACGTTGATCAATGTGTAGATTGAACTGGACCTCTCTTGAACTTAGACTTCGAGATTAAACAATTTTCGGAATACTAAGTTTATTTATTAGGCCCGGCATGGTCTCGTAATCTGAGAGTCGCGGGTTCGAATCCCCGTCACACCAAACATGCCAACCTCCGCCTTTGCCTGGTCCCAAGTCCAGGATGAGAAAGGAGGAGGGTTGGGCGCGGGGCTAGCAACTCCACCCCGTAAAAACCAACCTGCTACAAGTAACTACAACAACAACTTTCCGTTGATGAGGTGTTGTTACGGCCCTATGCTCCTTTGGGAGTTTACAGGAATAATAATAAAAAAAAGTTTATTTATTATACATAATCATAGACAACAAAAAAAGGTTACACTTATAATTCCTGCGAAGGACTGATCGCACTGAAACGTAGTTTAGAACAGAGATCTGTACTTGTTACTCGCGAAATCCTCTACCGGCCGATTTTGCGCTTCCACAAAAGGCATTAATTTTTAGTGTGTGTGTGTGTATGTGTGAGAAGGTGTAGACTACCGGTCTGAAAACACTCCCGTTGGATAACCAATGAAAACTACATGTTCGGCCGATTAGCTGGACAGATTCTCACGGTTCAACATTCATAAGTTAGTAAGAGTAGACCATACGAACCTTCTGTATGATTTGTCACTCCTATCACTCCGATCTAGATTCAAAAACGAGAATTGTCCAATAAAACACAGTTCTCCATTTATTCGGTATTTCCTCACAAAAGGAACCTTTACCTACCAGTACCAGTAAACATTTAAATTCTAAGAAGTTATGAGTGAAAGTAAATAATATTTGAAAATATGTCAACCGCACTACATCTGTCATATCTAGTGCCGATGAGGCCTTTCGCCCAAATCCAGGACTCATTAGGCCGGTTGAGATATAAGGAAAGAGATTAAACACCTCATCCGTACCACACACACACACATCCTGTCAAAATATTATGTAGATTTGTATTAGGACTCTCTTGCTACTGACGCTGCCGTTATGACTAACACGTTTAACCAGAACCAATACTGACGCTGCCTTTATGACTAACACGTTTAACCAAAACCAATACTGACGCTGACTTTATGACTAACACGTTTAACCAGAACCAATACTGACACTGCCGTTATGACTAACACGTTTAACCAGAACCAATACTGACGCTGCCGTTATGACTAACACGTTTAACCAGAACCAATACTGACGCTGCCGTTATGACTCACACGTTTAACCAGAACCAATACTGACACTGCCGTTATGACTAACACGTTTAACCAGAACCAATACTGACGCTGCCGTTATGACTAACACATTTAACCAGAACCACTATTGACGCTGCCGTTACGACTAATACGTTTAATCAGAACCAAACGCATTATGAGTGTATACTATACATAAAGTACTCAATTCTTTTGATGATAACCCACCAATTTGTCGAAGATCCGCGATGTCGTATATATATACAGTAGTAAATACCACAAGACGTGTAAAAATAATGGCAAAAAATCAAAACTTATTATTCTGTCACTTTAATACTTGTGTTCCATTTGAAAACTGTTTATAGGACTCTTTCAACAATGTTCCATCTAACAATATTTATGTTAACGTGCTCCACGCAGTACGTATGTTTGGTTTGTTATGAATTTCGAGCAAAGCTACACGAGGGCTATCTGCGCTAGCCGTCCCTAATTTAGAAGTGTAAGACTAGAGGGAAGGCATCTAGTCATCACCACCCACCGCCAACTCTTGGACTACTCTTTTTACCAACGAATAGTGGCATTGACCGTCACGTTATAACGTCCTCACGGCGGAAAGGGCGAGCATGTTTGGTGTGACGGGGAATTCGAACCCTACGTATGTAATTTAGTATCTCTTTATATTCTAACCCTTCGACGATTCTGTCTAAGCCTTTTTTTTCCATGTAACACTGTTTAAACTGCCCGACGAAGGGCTTTCTGCCCGAAACGTTGATACAGGACGTGAGCAACATTACTACGTACGTGCCAAGAACAGTGAGCGTAACAAAATCTGGCTCACCTACATTCAAGAACTTAACTAACACACGCTATCGAAGAGTGGATTTTCTACATGCTTCCAAAAGACAGATCACGCTTAGATAAACGTGGAAGCCTTTGAACTTTCTTAGTGTGTTTATACGTTTAGTTGTGGATATTTTCATGATCTTGAAAAACTCCGGTATCATCGTTATTATCACCATGTAATTGTTAAAAGTATTGTTTCCTTTATCACGGTTTACGTTCCTGGGCTACATTATACCTCGTGATTCATCATATGTGAGGAATACAGAATAGAATTTTCTCTACGTTAAAATACTTTTATTTGCGAACTTTCGGCCTTCTTACCGGAGCCTTCATCGGGCAACAGTACATTGTTGCCCGGTGAAGGCTCTGATAAGAGGACCGAAAGCTCACAAATAAAAGAGAAGTATATTAACGTAGAGAAAAGTGCGTGTATAATTTTACATATTAGTCCTTCATCGGGCAACAGTACATTGTTGCCCGGTGAAGGCTCTGGTAAGAGGACCGAAAGCTCACAAATAAAAGAGAAGTATATTAACGTAGAGAAAAGTGCGTGTATAATTTTACATATTAAGTTATGTACGTTATATTTCTTAAACAACGAGTGGAGTGCGAGTTGGTTTGTTTGTTTTTCGGAAATTCGCGTAACGCTACGCAAAGAATCTCTGTGCTTGTCGTCCTTAATTTTGAATTGATGGACTAGAGAGAAGGCAGCTATAGTAAACAGAACCCGCAGTCATCTCTTGAGCTACTCTAATCGAAAGTGAGATTTGACTGTCACTCTTATGGTGCATCTATGTCCTGAAAATGCATATCTCAACTATGGCCACGGTTTTAAACATATAGCAGCAAATTTATATAATAAAATGACGATACCTGTAAGTGCTCGTGTCCATGTTGGGTCGGACTTGGTCTAGTGATTAGCGTGTAAGGCTGCGTATCATTATGGTCCAGCGTTCGAGCCGTGATGATGTCGCTGAACGCGGATTCGCTCTTTCAGTGTAAGTCGTGTTAATTGGGTTACAGAGCCGGACAAAGTTATTCTGGCGGAGGATGCTGCTGGCAGCTCTCCCTTTGATAAGTAGTTCAAAATTAGGGACAGCTCTTCCCAAACCTTAAGGTTCTCTGATCTGACTGTGTAGCCCATGTGCGCAGAAGTTACCGTTTTGGTTGAAAATTCCAATCACTCTTTCTCTGTTAGATAGGCATGACCAGGTGGTTAGGGCCCCGGCATGACCAGGTGGTTAGAGAGCTCGACTCGCAATCTGCGGGTTCGATTCTCCGTCCCACCAAACATGCTCGCCCTTTCAGCCGTAGGGGCGTTATAAGTGACGGTCAATCCCACTAATCGTTGGTAAAAAGAGTAGCCCAAGAGTTGGCGGTCGGTGGTGATGACTAGCTGCCTTCCCTCTTGTCTTACACTGCTAAATTAGGGACGGCTAGCGCAGATAGCTCTCTTTGCGCAAAATTCAAAACAAACAAATTGTTAGATAGGAAACATCTTTTCTGTATTATCGACAACTGGTCTGGTGCGTTAGAAATGGTGAAAGTATCATCCTGGTATCATCAAGTATCAAGTATGGAAGTATCATCAAGTATGGAAGTATCATCCTGGTATCATCAAGTATCAAGTATGGAAGTATCATCAAGTATGGAAGTATCATCCTGGTATCGTCAAGTATGAGGGTATCATCCTGGTATCGTCAAGTATGGAAGTATCATCCTGGTATCATCAAGTATGAGGGTATCATCCTGGTATCATCAAGTATGAGGGTATCATCCTGGTATCGTCAAGTATGGAAGTATCATTCTGGTATCGTCAAGTATGGAAGTATCATCCTGGTATCATCAAGTATGAGGGTATCATCCTGGTATCATCAAGTATGAGGGTATCATCCTGGTATCGTCAAGTATGGAAGTATCATCCTGGTATATTTCTGGTATTATACGTGGTAAAGCATTTATGAAAACAGTCATAATAAAATGTATCTCGCAATGCGAATTTTCTCTGACATTTACGTATATAACCATTGCTACATGGTCGAGAAGAAGGCCGTCATGTTTTTTGTTTTTGTTGTAAAAATCGACCAATTTCAGACAGCGACTTTTACTGCAACAGGAAAACGTCGTTACAAAGACAGAGAATATTTCAATGTTTTCTCTTAAATATGAAATCATCGTTCATAATTCTTGGAGCAAATATATTCAGAACAGAAACGTGTGTCATTTAAGTGTCGCGGTAACTTTGAAGACTTACAACTCTAAAATCCGCTGTTCGATTGCGCCCGGTAGACAGAACGCATCTAGCTCATATCTAATAAAGTTAATTAAGTTTTACAGGTGGCTATTATTTTTGTAGACGTCTCCTTGTCTGCCAGAGCTAAGATATGAAAGTCTACAATATGGAACTATGGAGCCACGAGAGTGACTCGTGTACTTTGTGGATTAAATACGACAATACAGGTAAGAATGACAACTATCGTCTGCACATCAGTATTTACGTATAATAATGCCTTAGAACGTCGAACGATGGCGCCACGATCATCTTGTGGAATTGTACAAGTCCGCAGTATTGTTAATAAATATGTACACGTTTCCGACAATATGGATATTTCAGAGCCACAGGCAATCTGATCATACAAACAACGAGAAAAGGCGTATCGCTGTCATTTGTAGCCTTTGATTATTTAGCTTCTCAGTTTTTCCTGTAAGTCTATATTTCATGTCTTACGTATATATTTACCTTGTTCAGATACTGTTACATGTCTATAAAAGATTTTTTTGCTCATGACTTGAGTCGCCATATTGTTTCTTTGAGCTTAAAACTTTAATGTTGTTTATCAGACTGTGTTCTACATTAAAAAAAAGGTTAGCTCAGATTTCTGACACTAAAAAAAAAATCTGGAAGGTCAAAAGCACAAGAACATTTTGCGAAACACGCAAGCAAAGAACTAGATTGATACGAGTCAAGTTGACCCGTTACTCTGACAGTTTGTGACGTATGTTTGTAAAGATCTAGAAATTCTAGTAAAACCTCTTGCGCAAACACCTTTTTTTTTATCACTGTATAACTTGTGTCAAAACTGGAAACTACTTGACCGCTGCTTTTTGGTTTGTTTTGTTTTTAAGCACGAAACTGACAACAGGCTGTCTGCGCTGTGTGCACCACAGAGAAACGAACCCCAGGTTTTAACATTATAATGATGATGACAAAACCTTGTCGAAACGTTGTACATTTGCTGTTATGTGAAACTTATATTAAAGTTTTTCTTCATTACCCATTCAAGCCGTCTCCAGCCATTATTATAAAACTACAAGCTTAAAGCTGAGGCAGCGGGTTAGGGGGGGAGGTCAGTTTTCAAAATTCATTTCATGATTGGTTGAATATATTACACTTGGTAACTACAGCACAGTGCAGCGACACCTGTGCCGTCCAGTCCAAAAGTAAATAATAACCAACGTAGAAGACAAAGAAAATTGGCAAGATAAAGCAGGAACGTAGCCAAGCATACGGAGGTACATGACACTAGAAAATTAAAAACGCGAATATTCTTTGATATAAAATCTTAATCCGATTGTTTTCCCCCTAACAAAATTTAGAAATAAAAAATATTTCGGAAATCAAAATGTAAGTTTTTTACGATACGTTAAGTCGCTGTATGGTTAATTTGTTATAGACTTTATACTCAAACAAAAGGTCATCAAAACGTGCCATCTCCGCCAGGGGAGTACAAGCACCACCCACCCCCGCGCGAACGCCCATTATATGAACTATATAATAAAATCCTGAATTCGGAAAAAGTGTTTTTATTTAGCATTGCATCGATAACTTTCAGTGAATTTCCAGTTTTGGTCATTAACCTGTTAGAAACATTTCCAACATTATCCAATCCTGTATCTTCTCGCCAGACAACTACCGTATCAAGAAGTGTTAACAGTAAGACTGACAAAAATTAAGAGGCAACAACAACAACAAAAAAAAAACAATTTTCGATTGGTAGAAGGTATAGCTTAGTGGCTTAACGCGTCCGAACAAATCAAACGGTTTTTGGTTCTCGTCCCGTCGCCACACTACATTCTTCAGAAACAACAATGACACCACCCAGAACACTTGACGAAATGTTACTGTGCTGTAATCAGAGACGTCTCTGGGAACTTCCCCCATAGCCCGTGATATATTTCACAAACCCGAACCTATAGTATACTACATTGCAGTCATATTTTCAATTGTAGCTGACTCTTGGGGCCCAAACCCCGAGTCTTTTCGGTAGTTCGTTGTAATTTGCACACTGTTCAAGTATCGTGTACTCGCGTTCGCTTGGTAGGCCTGCTAAAAATGTTCCAGTTGTTGACTCTGACGACACTGAATTGAACAAAAAGTTGTAAGATATAGGTATCATATTATCATTCCGAAATATTCAACAGTCTTTATAATGTTGCAAACTGCGGTGTTTAGTTGACAGCATTACGGATTTAATCATGTTGAGATGATCATTATATTGTTGATCGACATGACACAGAACGACCCCTATAAACTTACAAGATTGTATTGTTTGTTTGTTTGTTTTGGAATTTCGCGCAAAGCTACACGAGGGCTATCTGCGCTAGCCGTCCCTAATTTAGCAGTGTAAGACTAGAGGGAAGGCAACTAGTCATCCCCACCCACCGCCAACTATTGGGCTACTCTTTTACCAACGAATAGTGGGATTGACCGTCACATTATAACGCCCCCACGGC
>NW_013669905.1:29578-35631 GCF_000517525.1 Limulus polyphemus
TCTTCTTGTTTTGCTCATAATTTTAACGTTGTGTACGGACCTTCTTGTTTTGCTCATAATGTTAACGTTGTGTACGGATCTTCTTGTTTTGCTCATAATGTTAACGTTGTGTACGGATCTTCTTGTTTGGCTCATAATGTTAACGTTGTGTACGGATCTTCTTTTTGGCCCATAATGTTAACGTTGTGTACGGATCTTCTTGAAGCAAGTCGAAGAGAATGTCTTGGACCTCGTATATATCATAGTGCGATTTATTAGATGTTTACAGATAGTCTAATCGTAATATAGCACCTGCCAAATACACCAGCGCCACCAACGTTAGTTAAAACATCCTTGACGTGGGTTGCACCAGACACGTGCATGCATTAATACCAGCATGCCTTTAAAACCTGTTCAAACAAGAATTATATGGTTATTGATCTGGGAAAGAAAAGTCAGATGTCAACCTCAGAGAAATAAAATATTTATTTTATTATTTGATTAATTTCAAAACTCATTGTTTGATATATGATTTAATCTTCTCGTTTGAACGCAGACAAGGTAGAGAAATGATCATTATATATATATATGTGTGTGTGTGTGTGTATTTCAAATTTTCAGAAAGTTTTACACACTCAAACATTTTTTGTGTAATTTACATAAAATGTTCACTTTATGCTAAATATGACGTCATACTTCAATCATTTATTGTTTTTTTAAGTTAATTGATATATATATATATATTTATTAATTAAACCCGTTTTTTTAAAGCGAGCCCCCAGTAGCACAGCGGTATGTCTGCGGACTTACAACGCTAGAATCCGGGTTTCGATACCCGTGGTGGGCAGAGCACAGATAGCTCATTGTGTAGCTTTGTGCTTAACTTCAAAAACAAACAATTCTTTAAGTGGTTAGGGCGCTCGACTCCCAATTTGAGGGCCGCGGGTTCGAATCCCTTTCCCACCAAACATGCTCGCCTTTTCAACCGTGGAAGCGTTATAATGTGACGGTCAATTACACTGTCTGTTGATAAAAGAATAGCCCAAAAATTGACGGTGGGTGGTGATGACTAGCTGACTTCCTTCTAGACTTTCATTGCTAAATTAGCGATGAATAGCGCAGATAGCCCTCGTGTAGCTTTGCGCGAAATTGAAACCTAAAACCATTTGTGTATAATTAAAGTTTCCAAATTGTATAATAATGCATCATCATGCAGGAAAACATCGACAAGTTGCAGCGTGTCACAAACAAAATCACGACACTTTTAATAATGTCGATAAACTTGATAGTAATGACGCCAACATCATGAATTTAGCCTGTACAGATATGTCAATTACATTTCTATCAAGCTACGGGTTAGATCGATCTGAGAGTCCGTGGTTTTCACGCTCCGCTACTACAACAACAAAATCGCGCTCCGCGTTTTGGGACTGTAGGTGTAATATAGGAATAACAGTCAGATCTCACGAGGTGGCAACGGGTGGTGTCGACGAGCTGCCTTTCCTCTACTCTGCTCCCCCCCCCCTCAGTGGAACAGCGAAATGTCTGCGGACTTATAACGCTAGAAACCGGGTTTCGATACCCGTAGTGAGCAGAGCACAGTTAGCTCATTGTGTAGCTTTGTGCTTAACTTCAAATAAACAAAAAAAAAACATCCCTCCCAACATAAAATTCACATCAGAAAAGGAAAAAAAGCAACAGTAAATTTCGCACATTTAAATATTACACGACTTTAACACACATTCAACATACAAGTACGTAGAAATGAACGCACATCAACGACCAAAATCAATAAAAAAATAGGTACATTAAAGGCTTATAAATCATTGTTTTCCGCCCCCAAAGAGAAGATGAATTACATTTCAACTTGCTTTAAAAGTATAACTAGTTTTCCAGAAAAAGTCATTCAGAAATCACGAAAAAAAAAAAAGACAAAAACAACACTCGCCAAGAACTTACAAAGTTTGTTTTGGTTTTGAATTTCGCGCAAAGCTACTCGAGGACTATCTGCGCTAGTCGTCCGTCAGCACCACCCACCACCAACTCCTTTACCAACGAATAGTGAGATTGACTGTCACATTATAATACTCCCACGGCTGAAAAGGGACAGGATTCGAACCCGAGACCTACAACATGTGCGTAGAGTGCACTAACTGCCAGGACAGACATACAGAATACACAATTTAACAAGGAAAAAGAAGTGAAAAGTAACCAAATCATAGAAATTATCCCATACATGGGAAACAGAGGAAAATTCATTTCTTGCACGCTTTGATTACTCAAGTCCTCCAATGGAGTGGTAAGTTTACGCACGTATAACGCTAAAATCAGGGGTTCGACTCCGGGTGGTGGACAGAGTGCAGGTAGCCTGTTGTGTAACTTTGCGCTAAAACAAACAATTGTTTACTCATAACTTGTTTTACTTGTATTCTCTAACGCATCTAACTTGCCCCCAGTGGCACAGTGGTATGTCTGCGGACTTACTACGCTAGAAACCGGGTTTCGATACCCGTGGTGGGCAGAACACAGATAGCCCTTGTGTAGCTCTGTGCATAATTACAAACAAACAAAGCATCTAACTTGGACATTTGCATCACAACAGTGGAATATACATATCAATAAAATGTGGCGTTATGGTGTGCTAAATAGATCCGATATATTTGAAATCTGGTAGTTCAACACACTGATACAACGATAAGATTCGTCTTCGTGTCAGTAGAAACGAATGGAAATAGTTTCTGCCTTGTTCTACGGTCCATAGGCTCGTAATGTTAAATTCAGGGTTCGATCCCTGTGCTGTGCTCGGATAACCAAGTGTGCAGCTTTGCGCTTAAACAAAGCTTCCGCGTTGCTATATCATCATAGGTTGTTCTAGTTGATAACTTTATTTCACGAGTCAGTGAAACGGCAAATATGCCATTCGGTTCAATTATACATAATTTACAACTAGCTCGATAGATAAGTGGCTAAAATAATTATCAGTATATTCCCCCTCCCCCCCAACCTTTCCATTCAATGAATAATTGCATCGTATTTTATTTTTCGTTCTATGTCGGTTCTCAGGCTTAGGCTGTAAGAAGTAGTCTTGTCTATTTCAGGACTCTTAATGACTCACGCGCAGGTGTGGATCGAGATCACCCGCCTACATACACGTTTGAGCTTGAAACCATTAAAGGTCAGCCGGAGTAAAGAATGCATAGTTTGCAGGTGTATTTTTAAAGTGTATAAGTAAGACCGAGGAAAAACAAGTACATCTGAGATGAGAATTTCACGTGATGACGGGCTCTTAAAGCTCTTACACGTTGTGGGTTTCATTGGCTGGCTTGTACTTGTGGTAATGTTTATTAGAATTTACTCAACGAAACAGCTTACATCAACCATTGAGTGAACGTGTTCTGGCATCTAAACTGGTGATTTAATTATGAACTGGAGTTAGAAGAAGCTCCAATCATTCTAGTTATCAACGTATCGTTTACTATGTTATCGTATACAGTTTGTGATTTTAGGCACAACTGAAGGCGCCATGGGCTTAGTTTCCATCACAAAGCATACTAAGACGGTTTAGCTTCAGGTGTTAGATTCAGCTGCTGGCTCCAATATCTTAGATTCTGCCACAGAACGTACTAATAAGGTGAATGAAGCGACAATACAGCTGCTTTGTCTAATGTTTAGTTTTGATAAGCACTGGCCTAGGTGAATAAAGCGACAATACAGCTGCTTTGTCTAATGTTTAGTTTTGATAAGCACTGGCCTAGGTGAATGAAGCGACAATACAGCTGCTTTGTCTAATGTTTAGTTTTGATAATTAGTGACCCAGGTGAATGAAGCAATAATACAGCTGCATTGTCTAATGTTTAGTTTTGATAAGTACTGACCTGGAAGACTGAAGCGACAATACAGCTGCTTTGTCTAATGTTTAGATTTGATAAGCACTGACCTAGGTGAATGAAGCGACTATACAGCTGCTTTGTCTAATGTTTAGTTTTGATAATTAGTGACCTAGGTGAATGAAGCGACAATACAGCTGCTTTGTCTAATGTTTAGTTTGATAAGCACTGATCTAGAAGACTGATAATGACTGGAAACTAACTTGTATTTTATTGGTAGTGTCTTCGAAGCGGAAAAGAACAACAAGTATTTTATTTAGCTAACAGTATTTTAATATTTGTTCATATCAACGAGTGAATCGAAAATAATAGGTATCACACACACAAACACAAACAGAGGACACGAAGTCCGTGGACAAGGAACGTAGTGAAAATGGATCTTGTGGGGGGGAAAGGTATCGGTGAAGATAAACGGTCTGTCAGAGTCAAGTCACTCGTGGTTTTAATTTAGAAGTTAAATAAGTAGTAGCTTCGGCCCACACCTTAAAACTACCATTCACTGCATGAAGTTGTGGGAAGATCTGAAAATAGATTAAGCTACTGGGAAGGATAAATAAGACCTTTTTTTCCTGAAGCTGACATTCAGCAGAAGCTCCATCAAAGGCAAGTTAATAAACACTGCATAATACGGCTTAATATAGCACTCTTATGTGGCGTATACGATTAAGGATAACGGTTCCATTTCGTGTTTGAATCCGGTCACGTACAACACTCTGAATGGTTGCTGACGTTCAACTGAAACAGTCACGTGGGATACAGAGACAGATGGCTGAATTTAATGTTCCTTCTCGAGCTGGTAATTTGTATATCTGTAATCAGAGTAAGAGTTTGTTACCGTGGAAACTTTGAAAGCAATGTATAATAAGTATGCCCTTCATCAGCTATCACTATCCAACGAAATATTCCATGCTTCTGTAAACGTTCTTCCTTAACATTTACGTTAGGTATTACTTACTGAACTCATCAGATGTATATTTTACTGTTTGGATTTTATCGAAGATAGATAGATAGTGCAAGCAGAGAAAGATAGAAAGAGTCGTATAAGATGATAGACAGAGCAAAATAAGATAAGAGTGATTAGAAAGACGAATAATACGAAATTGAAGTAGCTACAGTGAGATAAGGTAGGTAACTGTATTGAGATGGATAGACAGATTATATTTATATATATATATAGTGATTTTAAAACGATATAAATTGAACGAGCAAGAGAACGTAAGAATACGACGAGATAATTTGTGTAGTCAGGTATAAATAAAATATATTTATCGCTTTCGTGCATGTAAACTGTGGCCTGGCAATCTGAGGGTCGCGGGTTCGAATCCCCGTCACACCGAAACATACTCACTCGGTGTTCGAACTCCCGGATACTCACCTCCAACAGAATTTGGAGGTGTGAGAAATACCATACGAAACTACTACCGTGAAACTTCACAGTTAATATATGTTAATTAGGTTGGTATGGCAACAGTGCCCACCTTATCCACAGCACAATGCTCTTTCTTATTATAAGTTATTCAGTGCGCATTGGTAAAAATAATTCAAGGATATTTAACGAAGGTTTATAAGTACTTAGGAAACACAGTTTGTCTGTGTGACGTTTCACAAGATTTGACAGTTTTAAGCAACTAGCAGAGACCCGCTAAATATATATCTTTATTACAACAGTACTAATTTAAATACGGGATTTCTAGAATAAATCGAAAGAATTCTAATCGCAGACATCGAAATCTGTAAATCTACCTGTCTTAAGCCTAACATTAGTTAAGCCTTTATCAAATACCGCCAATATTCGATAACGAGATAAATTAACACTTAACTACGTTTTTTGCTTTAGTTTAGTTAGAGCTAAACTTTATTGTACTTATTTGTTTTGAAGTTCGCGCAAATCTACACGAGGGCTAGCCGTCTCTAATTTAGCAGTTAAAGTGACGGCAGCTAGTTATCATCACCCACCGCAAATTTTTGGGCTACTCTTTTACCAACGAATAGTGGGATTGACCGTCACATTATAACGCCTCAGATTGAGAGTCGAGCGCCCTAACCATCTGGTCATGCCGGGCCTACCGTACTTACTACTATCGATATATAAACTTATAATGTTATTCTACGACCTAACGTTAGGCCTCTTCACAAACCTGGATACTCGTGGTGGGGAGAGCACAGACAGCCCATTGTGTAGCTTTG
>NW_013669905.1:36602-50635 GCF_000517525.1 Limulus polyphemus
CGTGACATTATAACGCCCCCACGGCTCAAAGGGGCGAGCATGTTTGGTGGGACGGGGATTCGAATCCGCGACCCTCAGCTTGCGAGTCGAGCGCCGTAACCACCTGGCCGTACCGGGCCAAACAATAAGATATCTGTACTCTTTCTTCCGCGGGAAAATGAACCACAGATGTTTCAGCGCTCTAAGCTTGTAAACGTATCGCTGACCCACCGAGAAACATTAAGACCCATCACAAAGGTTAGTATGTGAGTCGTTTGTACTAAAACGTTTCGACAAAGGCATCTCTTTCGTTTCCTCATCTTTTTTTTCATTGATGTATAAGGACGATTCTCAGTAACGGGGATTGCTCCTCGAACCAGAGTTTTGCAGCCAGTTTAACAGAGTAAAAGTTAGTGTCATTTATTAAAACATATTAGTTTAAAATGTATTTTTTCTCAAAGAATATCAAATAATCTAAAGTGAAACTTTGACGTCTATATATATGTATAACCATGGGGATAAAAAGTTGAATTTTGTTTATAGCGAAACTTTCCATATATTGGGAAGGGGGGGTTGCAGCAGATGTTAAAAGAAAGAGAACCAAACTTTTGGAACGAATTATATTCTATCAAACGACAGTGATTCTGGTTTGACCACATATAAGGTAACAACGTTGTACTGAAGAAGACACGTGAGTGTGTCGAAACTAGTATCCTCGTCCTTTGATACATAGTCCGCCAAAAGAGATGTAGGGACTCGATGTAGTGAAATGTTCTAAAGTGTTAATGAAAAATATTGTCTGTTTTTTATTCTCTTATTGTTGAGCTTTATTTCAAAAATGAATGCTCCATCATTGCTGCTCAAAGATAATATCGTCGAGAACTTGGTGTTAAATTTGCTCCTTCTGAACATGTCATCAACGGGAATTATGGTTTCTTCAAGATGGAGCCACCTGGCATACAAAACCAGCAACAATGACAGCGTTGAGTGAACTGTTCCCAAGCAGAGTAATACTATAAATTCACAACCAAGAAGGGGGAACAAAACCTCGGAAGACTTCAAACCGAGATACATAACAGTATATCCGTTCCATTTCTTGTAATGGAGACATAAGTTGGATTTGTTAGCAGCACACTTCTTTTTGTGGGGGGTACTTAAAGGACAGGGGTGTATATCAAAGAGTTACGGACACTACAGGATTTGAAAGATAATATAAAGACAGAAATTAATGGCCTTACACGTAAAGCTTTGACCTCTGCAATGCAAGGTGTCATCCTTAGAGTCCACCAGTGTGTGGCAATTCGTGGTGGACATCTACCGGACATTATCTTTCGTACTTAATTGTTACAATAAATCTTATTGAGCTACAATTTCATAAATAATAGACACAAATTATACCAACAGATGTCGTTGTTGATTATTGCAGTGATATATCCCTACACTTCTTTTGGCAGACCTTGTAGGACATAGTTTGTTCCGAAAGAGTTTTCTTTTTCTGTTAGCTGCTAAATACAATATTATGTTGTTGTTGTTGTTGTTTTGCAAATGTTTATATTTTTATATATGGCGAACAGAGCGTCTGTCTCCCGTTTAAAAAGCTGCGCACGCAGACAAAGCTCAACATTCACTTTTGAAGTGACGGGAGAACAAGCATGAATAATGTTGATGCCAAATTTTATTTCGTAAACTAAATATTCTACATTAAACTGTTAGGAATTAATCACACTATCATTAACATATCATAATTTGATGTAATTCAAAGAATAAAAATGTAGATTTACCGTATGTTATTGTTGAGCGGTTCTTAGCATGACCGAAATGCTCAATATTTACTGCATCCCAATGGCAAAGTGGTATGTCTGCGGACTTACAACGCTAAAAACCGGGTTTCGATACCCGTGGTGGGCCCATTGTGTAGCTTTGTGCTTAATTACAAAGAAACTCAACAATTACTTTTCGCGGTGGGCGGTATAAGTAGCCCAGAGCTTTGTTTCTGAATTAAACCAAGAGTACAACACAATTAACCTTTTTAAAGTCCATGAAATAACTTAAATTGATAGATTAACCTAAACTTTCTCGTCACTGGGGACGGGTACTTTTGTTTATACATATATATGTATAACATTTCATTCCAAAATGAAGTTAATGATCGAGTTCCTCTTTAACTTCGTGATCTTTCCGAAATGCATTCATATAATTGCTCGAGAAACAATAAATGTCACGATCAAATAGAAATATGTTGAAATAAAGATCTGCTCAGAACAAACTACCTAGTTAGATCAGAACTGAAAATAAAAATCAACCCGATAATGAGCATAGCTAACTAATTATATTTTTCTTACATTCTTACTTATGAAGATTAGAACGCATTGTTATTATAGCTGGGAACTCACGTCGTTGACGTTAAAATACCTCACGAGGTTTTGACAACTTTGTAGATCTAAGTTACTCGTGAATCCATGTACTAAGCCTAACATTGCAGAATAATCCCTGAATTAAATGTGTACTACAACTAGGTATATGTTAAACAATCTAACCGATACTGCTAATAAAAATAGCATTGATATAAATAGCGTTTTGACCACTACAATGTCTGTCCTATCACAGCTGACCTAATGAATCCTTTGGCCTAAGACCTCGTCGACACTGGATATAGATTGACACACTATTACATTCTTACCTTTGATTTCATTTCATAAGTTATAATAATTAAACAACGACGGAGTTATTAACGAAATATTAGTTGTTAGCTGAAAGTATTGTTGTTGAGAAATAAGGTAGAAACCTCATAGACATCCTTTTAATGACGTGCTATCTACTCTCGTCAATAGCGGACAAATATTTAAAACTATCTTAAATAATGATCTTAGATTATTGATCAAACGACGTAGTAAATATACGGAGAGGTCGCTAGGGGTAGCGGTGTTCGGGGGTGTGTGTGTCTAGGAACCCCCTATTTAGACCACAACAAGCTGTTATATCTGCTTGGAGGCTAACAGCGGAAACTATATCCTTAGCATGTCCATAACGGATTCAAATGCTCTGAGCGGTCAGCGGCCGGATTTCTCAGTACAGTACATTCTATAAAATCATGTTCTGGCCAGAATAAATCCTCTGCGACTGTCCTGTGAAAGTGGGTTTTCTCCAGACACTCCGGTTTTCTCCCACATCTAAATTCAAACGGGCATCGGACTTTCGGTCCTCCTCCCCAGAAAAGAGCCTTTAGCCTATCCCAATGACACGAATTAAAATTCATATTACAATTAAATTTTTTTAATTCAATAATTGATCTTAAAAACATGCGAAATATAATTAAATATTTGGAATGTACGTCCGGATCTCCCTGGCCTCGCCCCACCGACCTCACGCCATCGACTCAACCACCGCTGGACAGAAATGTACGTCCGGATCTCCCTGGCCTCGCCCCACCGACCTCACGCCATCGACTCAACCACCGCTGGACAGGACTTTTTTTCACGGCTCTGGGTTATTTCAACAAGCACAACTAGAAACTGTAATCACTAAAGTAATGTCACCTCACGACGCGCGGGGTTGAAGGGGAACAACAGTTCTTCCGAACACCCCAGTTGGGAAGAGCAGGCAAACATGTGACCTCACGACGCGCGGGGTTGAAGGGGGAACAACAGTTCTTCCGAACACCCCATTTGGAAAGAGCAGGCAAACATACAGCTTGCTCTCTGTTCTTTCAAACTAAATTACTGCCACGTTTTTTGTTTTTTTTTGGTTTGTGATAAATCATCCACATTTGCATCTACTCTGGAGTAACTAGATACGCGTCAGAAGGCTGTGGTTATTTGGTCCCACCTACACGATCCCACTCAGTTCGATCCAGTTCTTAAACTGAAGGATTCAAATGACAGTATATCTACCTCATATGAGGTGAAACATACGTTTTATTGTGGCGTATATAAAACTTTCATTAATCAAACTGTATCCGATTTATTTTTCAAACGTCATCATATTTGTTTCGACATAATTTGTCCATCGTCAATTTCTCGACACGACACGTGGAGTTTTACGTATGAGTGTTTGTACTCACGTGTGAGAAATATACACGATGGAAAGAAGCGAAATAAACAAACAAACAAAAAAAAAACACTCACAAATCCTGACGAAGTCCATGATATAAATGTTTAACATGGCTGTTCTATTATGATAATTACGAGAAAGTTTTAATTGTGAATTGAGTTTCAGCGTAATAAATATATTGAAAAGTCTGGCGATTCCCCTTTATTATAGGATTTTACTTCCCAACAGATTCCTCGAAAAGTCTGGCGATTCCCCTTTATTATGGGATTTTACTTCTCACAGATTCCTCGAAAAGTCTGGCGATTCCCCTTTATTATGGGATTTTACTTCTCACAGATTCCTCGAACCAACATTTACTGGTTTGGGATACTCTCTTCTCGACCTTAAGGGACTGGTATGGAAGCGGAGGGGGGGGGGGTTAACTAGTGCAGTACTTTCCTGTTAGCCAACCAACCAACCGTAAGCGCGTGCTTGTTAGTAGCTACGGAGAAGTGCTGTGGTAGCAGACGGTAAAAAAAAAGCCTTATTATTCCAAAGTCTGGTTTTAATTAAGTATAGTCTATACTTGGATTTACTTTTTTTTACTTGGTAAACTTAACAGTGTGCTGAATTGATTTTGATTAACAGTGAAATTTGCAACTTGGTTTTCATACATTAAAAAAATCTAACAGATTAGCTATTCCCCCCCTTTTTTTAGTTGGGATGGAGGGGGTCGTACTGAGTGATAAACGGACAAATTTATAAACCACCAACACTCATTGGTATACTCATGAATTTTATTTGTTAAGCGCAAGGCTACGCCATGAGCTACCTGTACTGTGGCCACCACGGGTATCGAAACCCGGTTTCTAGCGTTATAAGTCTTCAGATTTACCGTTGATCCAATAAAGAGGGGGGAGGGGTAGACGCACACCTATGCATGATGTTCGGACTATTCAAAGTTAGATGATAAAAGATGGACAGGGTAAGTCTGGCTTCTGAAGGAAACATTCTTCCGGAGTAGACCCGGTTTCTCCTTCTCTGAGAAACATTTTCAGGAGATATTTTACCTTTTGGCTAGTCAGAAGAGATTCGGAGTGAGTTTGTGACTTTTCTTTTCAACATGTCGCCTTAATTGAAGCGTACGCTAACATTTTTTTCTCGAAGAAACATATTTCGGAAACACGTTTCCTCGTGTTCGCTTGGCTTTTAACACTCACCAGACTGAAGAAAGCGTTAATTACCCGCTCTCGCAAACTTTGTCATTTAATTTGTGCTGACATCTTTAGAGAAAAAGGAAAGATAAACTTTCCTAAACTGGGGTGTTCAGGGGTATTGATATCCCCCCCTTTGTCCCGCTCGCGAAAAAAATAAATTTTACTAAATTCGTGGTGTTAAGAGAAATTTCAGAGTAAGGTCGTATCGGCTAATTTGGTTGGTATGACGATTTGAGAGATATCCAAGGCCGACGACTACGATGATGACGACGTTGATGAGAAGAAATAAGGCGACAACACTCGACAAAGCATATCTCAATAAACTCCCCTATAAACAGGGTCATCTAATGGTTGGGATAAAAAAAAAATCCAAGAAGAGTGCCATGGAATTTGTTTGGGGGGGGGGGAGATCCCCGAGAAAATCCACTTTCACAGGACAGGCGGCATCTTTAGCTACGTCTGTACATGTAATTATCACACACATAACTCGAGGTGACGTAACTGATGTCAAAAGTATGGAAATTGAAACTACAGACGTATAGAGTAAGTCTCGCATAGACACGACTTCGCGGCTGCACAACGAGGGTACAGTGACCGTGCTGGGGGTTACTACCATCACGTGACTAAGCCAAAAGATAGATTATTACTAAACAGGCCACGTGTCTGGGGTGAAGAAGAAATTCCTTCTGTATTACGTGGCCGAAGTGAAAGGATGACTTTGCTAAGCCATCAGAAGCAGACCTACACGTAGCCTAATTTAAGTATCTAATTTATAGGATCTTCTAATCAACTTAAGACTAGGTCGGAAAGGATAGTTAGTTGGTTACCTGAACTTTATCAACTAAATCTACAGTCTTTTTACTATTACTCGATTAAAGATGGGGTATGGGACCCCAAAAAACTAAATTGGAAGGATTATGTCCACTAACATAAATATACCTGCGCTCCAATGCGGGGTTTAGAGGCCTCAATTATCCCCAATTACTCCCATAGCTTTCACAAGGATCGACCATCAAACAAACTGTGTTAGGACACCCGCCAATCTGCGGGTCGCGGGTTCGAATCCCCGTCACACCAAACATGCTCGCCCTTTCAGCCGTGGGGGCGTTATAATGTGACGGTCAATCCCACTATTCGTTGGTAAAAGAGTAGCCCAAGAGTTGGCGGTGGGTGGTGATGACTAGCTGCCCTCCCTCTAGTCTTACATTCATGAATTAGGGACGGCTAGCGCAGATAACCCTCGTGTAGCTTTGCGCGAAATTCAAAACAAACAAACAAACAAACAAGGATACCCGCTCATGGTACCGTGTGGATTTTTTTTTGGGGGGTACGCTAAATTTGGTCTTGCTAGTAGAAAGAGTTCGCTAATAAACAAAGTCACTAACATACAATGTGAATTAATGATAGCATAATATGGGATTATATCAACATCGCAAAGATAGAAAAATGTACCTTCTATATCGAGCCTTACAAAACTGCAAGAAATGAGATTACAATTCAAAACTGGATGAGATAATTATGTTGTCCCTAAATGATGAAAGAGATAAATATACTAGCAAGAATGTACAACGGTGGAAAGTCTTCAGCCTGCTCTTTATGGAAGAGGTCAATAATATGTCATCGCGGTGAAGCCGAAAGTAGTAAGTCCACTGCCCGAACATAAAAATTTACTATCCCGTATTATATTTATGTTCTTAGAATCTGATAATACAGTCTGTGAAAAAGAAAAAAATGTTAATGTAAAAAGCATATAATAATCGGCCACATTATGTTCATTTAAAACTGGTTTACGAACATATTTACTTAGAATTAGAAATAACTTTAATATCGTAATTTTGTCCCTGTCTGTGCGTCCGTCGCTATCTTGCGAACAGGGTATCTCAAGATTGGATGATGGATTTTAACCGAACTTATACAACAGGTACTACATACAAAGTTCTAGTCCTGGTTCATTTTTGAAGGTCATGGGTCAAAGTAGGGCATAGATGTTTCATTAACCCAATTTGCACTTATTTTCATTTGTTTAAATGCTATTTGTTTGTTTTTGTACTTTGAGCATTATATATTAATACTATCGAATTCGTGGGCTTATGATCCACATTTACAGGGCCTCTATAACGCAGATTTAATTTACTTAACCAAGTTACGAACAGTAATTAGTAGGCTTACTTATTTATGTGCTCTAATGTAAATCAATGACAAATTTGGGGTCCGTATCGGGGAATCCCCATAAAAGTGTTTTCGCAAAAAACCGGGTTTCCTAAGGCGTTGATGAAAATGTTTACCGTTGCGCAAGACGATTCGTTTGCCACCATTTAGAAGTTGGTAAGTCTAGCAGTTTAAGATAAGGAAATTTCGGGAAATCCCGGGTTCCACAAGGGGTGGGGTGAAAAGTTTTTGACTTTGTACAAATCTCGGGGCCAAGAAAGTCGGTGGGTCCAGCGGTTTGGGAGGAATTACGTGACAGACACTGAATTTCATTACATAGACATTGATTAAATATTAAAAAGTTAATATCACTTATTAATGGCCCGGCATGGCCAGGTGGTTAGGGCGCTCGACTCGCAATCTAATGGTCGCGGGTTCGAATCCCCGTCACACCAAACATGCTCGCCCTTTCAGCCGTGGGGGCGTTATAATGTGACGGTCAATCCCACTATTCGTTGGTAAAGAGTAGCCCAAGAGTTGGCGGTGGGTGGTGATGACTAGCTGCCTTCCCTCTAGTCTTACACTGCTAAATTAGGGACGGCTAGCGCAGATAGCCCTCGTGTAGCTTTGCGCGAAATTCAAAACAAAACAAACACTTATTAATAATTTCCTTCAGGACTTTAACATTGCGTTTCAAAAGCATTTTACAGTTTTTTATTGTAGAAATAATATATACAAAACCCTAATTTAACACTTATATACGTATGTAATTTCTTCCTTTATTTTTTAATATGCTTCAGTTTTGTTTAGAGTTTTTGCGCAAGAGCTGTCTGCACATAGTCATTTCTAATATCGAACGAATAGAATAGAGAGAAGACGGCTGTACGGTACCTATCGCCAACTCTTGGGCTACTCTTTTCTGACCAGGTAGTAGGTTTGACCTTTACTCTTATAGCGCATCAATGGCTCCTAAATACGGAGTAAGTTTTTCAGCGACGAGACGCGAACCATAAACAATTGGATTCTCAGTCCGAGCAACACGCTAACTACTAGACCACTCCCGAACATTTTAAATATACATTATGGTAATGTTTTAACCATCACTCAAATGATTTGTTTGTTTGTTTGTTTGTTTTTAATTTCACGGAAAGCTACACGAGGGCTATCTGCGCTAGCCGTCCATAATTTAGCAGTGTAAGACTATATGGAAGGCAGCTAGTCATCACCACCCACCGCCAACTCTTGGGCTACTCTTTTCCAACGAATAGTGGGATGGACCGTTACATTATAACGCCCCCACGACTGAAAGGGCGATCATGTTTGGTGTGACGGGGATTCGAACCCGCAACCCTGAGATTGCCAGTCGAGCGCGTTACCCACCTGGCCATGCCGGGGCCCTAACCACCTGGCCATGCCGGGCCCACTCAAATGACCGACTTGTTTTTATACCGTTCACTAACGGTAAAGTTAATATATTGCATCATTTTGTGTAATATAACGTTGTTGCCTGTTGTAAAGAAATGACCAAAACAGTTCAGTAAAATCACTCATTTTCTGTGTTCTACACATAGGTGAGGCCAGCAGCAATTAGTGGGATTAATTACAATATTTATAATTTGTTTTTTAAATTTTTTTCCGTAACTTATATGTTATTAGGGTTTGCGTTGTAAGCCGGATGTTAGCGTTTTAAGTTCGTAGACTTACCGCTGTCACACCGGGGGACTATTGTTTAGGGAAACTGTAACAAACAGACTCACGGACCCACTAGCAAGTTGATGCATAGATAGCTTAGAAAAATGTGTTTAAGGACCCATTGGCGTCTACATGGACCACATTGGTAATTCTATGGTTAACAAATGTGTAACCATTGGGATGACATACAAGAAAAGTACATTTCTTTTTTCATAATTTTAAGTGAAGGATTTACAGGGTTTTATTATTTTTTTAACAGGTGGTTTTGTTGCCCTCCACTATTTAAACTGCTGCTTTTATCTTTTCTGCTGTTTCCTTGCCCAGAGAGAACGTCAAGAGTTGTAACCATATCTCTTAAGTGTTATTTTTAATTTGGAAAATATTTCTATGAATGATGACTCCTCTTTTACTCTCATGGTTAGTGATGAGCGCATCAGATTGGGTTCGAGGGTCTTGAGTTCGAGACGTGGTGCTACACTTACCCCCCTTCTTTATTTTCCTATTGGGCCCGAGTAATGTCGAGTAGTTAACGTATCAGACGGGGATCTGAATATCTCGAGTTCGAGACATGTTGCTAACAAACATGCTTCTTAATATCAGTTGTGGATGTGTTATAAGATTTATAGTCATTCTTGTTATTCGGTTAAGAGTAGCCGCTTTGGCGGCTGGTGCTGCCAACTAGATACTTCCTCCTGTTCTGTTAGGGGTCTGGGGCCTTGCCATTTAGTTACCCATCGTGTTTGTAAGGTGCCACGCAGGTGAACAAACAAAAATATTTTTCTCATACTTAGTTATTCTTAGATCACTCATTTGGTAATAACAGTTTTTCTTGGTTAATGATTTGGAGAGGCTTTCGGTTCTCTCTGGCGAAATTTCAGTTTACAAAAGGAGCAACAAATTACCCAAGAAATGATTTAAATTATGTTGTTGTTTTTTTTTCAATAAAAGCTACTTTGCAGTACCAAAGGGGTTTCATGGGATGGAATTTTCCATCACCTGAAATTAGCAAAGAAAACAGATTAATGTACGTGATATATATTCACGATTCTATAACATAACTTTGGTAATAGAAAGATCGGTTATCAGTATGCCAAAATTAATTACCTGTTACATGAAGCGAAATAAACACATTTATACGCGGTTCCTACAGGCGTACTAAAAAATGAAGATTTAAACCGAAGTGGCGCAAATTCGTGGTTATTACCTAAACCTACGTACCTACATAAAAAACGTCGTAAATGATAAAAAAAGCAAGCTTGAATTACTGATGAATACGAAATAAAATTCAAAGTATCATTGCAATAATGTGGTTGGAAGTGAACCAGATTTGACAGAATTTTCATTACGCGAATTGTGTATACAATACTAGCGAGAAATCATCGTCCATATAATTCGGTGACCTCAGTATCTCATTGGTAAGTCTACAGGCCCACAGCGTTAAAAACTGGGTTTCGACACTCGTGGTGGGCAAAGAACAGATAGCTCATTGCGTAGCTTTGTGCTTACCAACAAAAAAAACATTATTCGGCAAAAAAAACAAAAAACTATTTTACCTATTTTTGTTTTGTGTCTTAAATACTCGTTGATAAAAACGAAAAATGATAAAATTTAACGTAGGTATTTTATGACAATTTGATTCAATTATTTACTAAAAGAAATTAAACGACTCCTTTAATATGTTATTTAGCTTGTAGAGCGCCTCTGCTGAAATTTTTAATAAATATTTAAATCAACAGCAACCGTATATGTACGATTGATTTCGCTACAGCTAGCGGAGTTTCTTGGAATTTTTTGTTTACGTTCATCCTGACCTCCATTCCGTAAACAAGGTGATTGTGCAAACGCTCAAATATTTTTGGAATTTAAAGTACGTGTGCGGCCAATAAACGATTATATATTTTAGACTGAGGGAAGATTAATAAAAAGAACGTGTACACGTATATTGTTATTGCTGCTCTTGAAATGTGTTCATACAGCGGAATATTTGCTAGTTATTTTTATAATAGTTTAGTTTAAAGTATGATTTTGTAATGTAAATAAATTTCAATTAATTTTGTAATTATTTAGTACACATTTCGGCTGATAGGTGAAGTCACATGATTTGGGATTGATGTATTATACTTATATCATCAAGAACAATCTATTCACTTGGTAAGATTGAGATATAGTAAATTTATCGTAAGACTCTTAGATATATATTTTTTTTTTTAATCAGAGGCTTGAAATTGAGTTTGTTTGTTTTGTACAACTTGTGAGGGAACCACTTCAGATCTTTTAGTCACTGTTTAGATTATCGTTCAACGTTAGTGTTTAGAAATAGTCCTAGCTCTGTAGCAAATATTTAAATTTAGGTTACGTAGTTAAAAAGCAAAAGCTGGCTACATTGTATTCTTATTTTTTTTGGAATCTATTATGCACTTTAGGAAATAAGTTTAATAAGTAAAATGTTACCATATTTTGCAAGACTTAAAATATTCTTTGAAAATTCAATTTTCATTTATTTTTTCTGAGTAGACCTTTGAGTTTTTATTTCAATAACTAGACTGTTAATGCTATTCATTTGTATATCAAAATTAATAATGAATAAATAAAATGTTGTAAGACTGGTATACATATCAACTTATTTTCGCAGACTTGAAATGTATTGTGCTAAGATAAGTTTTCATCAAAATCCTATGCATAACTTTTTTTTCTCAAAATTAATGTTCTCTCAACAATCTTACTATAAATTATAATGAACGTAATGTGTATATGTGTATCTATGTATGTGACCGAAATAATAAATACAATGTGGCGCCATTTATTGAATGGCACCACAAACAAAAATGCATACTTTGGGTATTCGATATTCTGACAATTAGAAAAATAACTGTGGTATGTGCAACAACCATTTCTGTATAATAGAACAGAATTTTAAATAAAAGTACTCACCTCACAACAAGAACACAACTTTCACTAGTACTGTAAGTGAGGTTTTGATTATATCTTTAGTGATGTAATTTCTAGATATAGTACTGAAAAATGGAGTTCTTAAAAAATACTTATTTTTACAATAAAGGGAACCACTTTTAATATATAAAAACATTATACCAAGAGCAGTACTTCCCAGAAAAATCCTTTTTTTAGAAAATGTTCACTTTTCTAAGGCTCCCCAGTGGCACAGCGGTATGTCTGCGGACTTACAACGCTAGAATCCGGGTTTCGATACCCGTGGTGGGCAGAGCACAGATACCCCATTGTGTTGCTTTGTGCTTAACTTCAAACAAACACTTTTCTAAATTTTTTAATGAGTTATGAATACTACAAATAGTAATTATAATACTAGCACAAACAGCCGCTCGTAGGGCGACGTTTTATTCTATTAAATTACACGCACTTTGCTATTTTTTCCAATTAACAGTGTTATGGGATTTAGCTGTATCTATTATTACCCTACGTTTATGGTTCTGTGCTGTTATAACATTGATCCCGAAAAGTTATCTGTGTCTCAGCGGTATGTCTGCAGACTTACGACGCCAAAACTCGGGTTTCGATACCCCTGGTGAGCAGAGCACGGATAGCTCATTGTGTAACTTTACGCTTAACAATCAGTAAAAATTTATTTGCATAATAATTGAATTTCTTACAGAATTCATAAAGTTTGGATGATGTTGCACTACCAAACATAATGATGATGATACCAACACTAAAGATTGCCCAGTTCCACTGGGGGCCAAGTGTTAATTTCTGAACGTAGAACTCTACTGACACTTCTGACTCGTAAAATCACTCCGGTTCGGTGTCAGGATTGAATCCGGGGTAAATATCCTTCCTTTTCAAAGTCCTTGTTCAAATTAGCCACTTCTGCAGACTCGTATTACCGTATGGAATATACATAGCGAGTCATGAGTAAAACTGTTTGGCTTGAAATATATTAAAATATTTAATTGGCCCACTTTATCATTTCATACTGGTATAGTGTTTTCGTAAATTTGATGGTCTGCCCTACCTTATTTCTGGATATACAACCACATCATGTTACCAAGATGGGTTCCAGGCTAGCAATACGATGTCTCTTCATCTTGTCACTGACTGATTTTAGGCACTCACGAGCACGTTCTGGGCAGTGTCGATAGAATCCCTCAATTACGTACGTGAGTTGAACAAAGGTGAGATGGGCGGCAACTGCTCGGTGACACTTGTAGAGAAAGTTTTTGAGAACTAATCTACAAAACTAGCTCAGATAGAAACGACGACATTTCGAAAGTTTTCGTCTTCAGGTCGAAACTGAGTTGCTTTTCGCTATTTTTCAAAATAAAACCAATACCGATTGGCCCGTGGTCAAGTGACGATATATACGTAATCAAAACCGAGGACGGTTATATCGGGAGGAAACAAAATTGTAGTTTAAATTAATAAATATCTAGAGACTTGCCTCAATGATATAACACGATTCAGGACTTCAATTTTTTCTGAAACGGATGTAAACAAAAACTAAAGACATTAAAAGATAATGGAGAAACTGTGTTAGAATTGGAGCAGGTACGTAACAAAATTCGCTCTTTGACGAAAAAGGTGCTTCCTATATAGAAAATGGTTTTTAGCGCTCAAGTTAACTATGAGTTCTTCATAAGTCATGGAGTAGTTCAGCGTTTTCCAAACTTTTGTCAGCCACGCCTCCCTTTAATAAATATGGTTTCTTGCGTGCCTCTTTTTTTTTAAATGAGTGAAAGAGTTAGTTAAGTGTTTGATGTTATAAGTTCGTTTCTTACCGTATTTTTCGGTGTATAAGACGTACTTTTTTACCCCAAAATTTGATGTCAAAATCTGTTTACGTCCTATACACCGAAGGTATGAATAATATATATGTATATATACGATATACACAAGCTATGTGTAAATATATTTAAATAGACATGCATAGTTTAGCTCAATTGAATGTGTTATTTATAACAATATTAGTTTTTGTTTTAAAAACATAACTATTTA
>NW_013669905.1:51553-53359 GCF_000517525.1 Limulus polyphemus
TAGCGCAGATAGCCCTCGTGTAGCTTTGCGCGAAATTCAAAACAAACCAAGCGTCTTTACGTAGAATTATTTAGCTTGGGATCTTTTACATGGTACCCACTGTGCCCAAGCAGGTTGAGATGAGTAACTCTATGAAAATACACGCCGAATGTGCCAAATTGGTCCTTCTGACTTATTTAGTCCTTATATCAAGTTAAAACATGTCAGGTGTCCACATTATTACGATGTTCCAAGCTGGTTTTTTTTTTAGTTATAAACCACTAATCGTTATGGATTTCAACGCCTATGCAAGTTTAACAGTTTCTTCCAATGATACTATTTCGGTGGTCCCTCGGTAAGTTTACGGACTTACAACGCAGGAATCCGGGGTTCGATTCCTAAATGTGGACACAGCAGATAGCCTAATGTGGCTTTGCTCTAAGACAAATGAACAACAACAAAAAAATACTTAATTATAGTTATGATTATAGTTATCGTAATTATGATTTTAAAAAAAATACTGTTTCGTCTTTCGCTTTGTGTGACACGTGTGGTTTTATTGAACGGTAGCGATAAAGTGATCACGTGGTAATAAACTCATGATCTCTCAAGGCATTTCTGCGTATGACAACTACTGAAGGAAACATTCCATTTGACTCCTCCTCCTGATGGTGAGTTACAAACTAATTAGAAAGAGCATATACTAATCAATGTGGTTGAATAATGCCAATTTCAGTATCGTATTGTTTTCTACATATATCCGAAGATTTACATTCAGTTCTTTAATGCTAAGCCTAAAGTTAGGGCACTCGACTCGTAATCTGAGAATCTTTAACTCAGAAATTGATACTGTGAAATGAGAGTTTATCACTTTCTCCAATAGCGAACAAAAAAAAAAAAACGAATGCGCAAAGTTGAAAGTTTTACGTAAAACACGCGAGGAGTCTATCGAGATTTGTTCTTTCATTTTGTAGATGTTTATATTCTAAGTTACAGAAGTTACTGATTCAGAATCGCCATTATCTTAGGCTTAAGTACTTTTCATTAATAGGTCGTGTAATTAAAAACACAAACCAGTAGTTTTAAAATTAAAATTAATCATCTTCTTCAGTCGAATTTCAACATACATGTATCCATTTCAGGTCAAATAACAAATATAGTATAACACATATGGGACAGAAAAATATAAATAGGTCAGAATTATAACTAATAAAAGGGTAGAACGCATCTTAACTGGAGAAAATTATTTGCGCAGGTTCAACAGTGTTATCAGAATAAATTATTTATTATACCCACACATACAGATATTTTAAAATATGGGAACAATTTAAACAGATTTTGTTTAGGTATCTTTAATAACTATTTTGTATTATTATTATTATTTGTATGCCCCACATACAGATCTTTTAAATAATGGGGACAATTTAATCAGCTTTTGTTTAGGTATCTTTAGTAACTATTTTGTATTATTATTTGTATGCCCCCCACATACAGGTATTTTAAAGTATGGGGACATTTTAAACAGCTTTTGTTTAGATATCTTTAATAACAATTTTGTTAAGATTGTACTAACTTTAGTAATTGTAGTAAAATTGTTAGTTTTAATAGCGGCTTTACATTCTGTTAATACGTGTTTGGCGATGCTGGAACCATTCCTAGGTTTTATCGAGTTGTGGGTGACCGGCATGGCCAGGTGGTTAGGGCACTCGACTCGCAATCTGAGGGTCGCGGGTTCGAATCCCCATCCCACCAAATATGCTCGCTCCTTACAGCCGTGGGGGCGTTATAATGTGACGATCAATCCCACTATTCGTTCGTAAAAGAGTA
>NW_013669905.1:54359-55740 GCF_000517525.1 Limulus polyphemus
AATTAGGGACGGCTAGCACAGATAGCCCTCGCGTAGCTTTACGCGAAATTCGAAAAACAAAACAAAACAATTATCGAGTTGTGGACATCCACCTGGTGGAGGATCCTAGAAACTCCTTTGGGAAGGAAAGACGTATGACGTTGTAAGTGACGCACTACTGTTTTTTTTTTATATTGTTTGGTTTCTTGGTACTTACGTTCTGAAAACAAAATTAATTTAAGTGTTGTAAAAACTAGTTCAAAACTAACAGGGCGTTTCTTCGGCCAGCATTCAAGATAACTACAGCCCATATTAGCCATATATAGCAAGGGCTGAATTTCGAACCCATACAGATCCTACAACGTGACACAAGCACATCCATTTAGCCTAAAATGTGACTCTGTAACTGCAGGAAATGTTAAGTAAGAGAAGCCATCTACAACACCGATGGGACAGCGGCAAGTTTACGAACTTACATCGCTAGAATCCAGGGTTTGATTCCACGCGGTAGACGCAGTAGACAGCTCAATGTAGCTTTGTTCTAAAGAACAAACAAGCCGACAATACCACTTTAATTAAGCCATTTACATCATCAGAAGAAAAAATACTATACTAATTAAACCATTTAAACATCTGAAGAAACAATGCTACATTATTTAAACCATTTACAACATCGGAATAAAACATATTACAACACCAAAGGACCACTTACAACATGTGAAAAACAACAACACAAATTAGACCTTTTACAACTTTCGAAGAAAAAATACTACCTTAGTTAGACCACTTACAAAATCTGGAAAAATGCACGAAACCAATTAGGCATTTACAACATTGTGAGAAAAAATACTACCTCAATTAAACCATTTACAACATCAGAAGAAAAAAAAATAGTACACCAATTAGGCCATTTATAACATTCGAATAAAAATACTACATCGGTTAGACCATTTACAACTGTAAAAGAAAATATATAAAACACCAATTAGACTACTTACAACAGTACAGGGAAAGGTAATACATCAACTGGACCATTTACAACAGTAAAGGAAAAGACAAAACACCAATTAGACTATTTACAACAGTAAAGGAAAATATAAAACACCAATTACACTACTTACAACAGTACAGGGAAAGGTAATACATCAATTGGACCATTTACAACAGTAAAGAAAAAGACAAAACACCAATTAGACTATTTACAACGGTAAAAGAAAATATAAAACACCGGGCCCGGCATGGCCAAGTGGTTAGGGAGCTCGACTCGCAATCTGAGGATCGCGGGTTCGAATCCCCGTTCCACCAAACATGCTCACCCTTTCAACCGTGGGGGCGTTATAATGTGACGGTGAATCCCACTATTCGTTGGTAAAAGAGTAGCCCAAGAGTTGACGGTGGGTGG
>NW_013669905.1:56740-71108 GCF_000517525.1 Limulus polyphemus
CTTACAACAGTACAGGGAAAGGTAATACATCAATTAGACCATTTACAACAGTACAGGGAAAGGTAATACACCAATTAGACCATGTATTTGCAATAGAGGAGTATTTACATTCAATATAATCATTTTATATCCAGTAAAGACTTGCAAAAACTAAAGGTGAAGGGACATGCGTAGTAGGAGAAATATGACATCTACAACTAGATGTACTATCGCAGGGTCCCCGACAATGTTCTCTTTCAAGAGTAAATAAAACCAAAATTAAGAGTAACAAATATTTTTATTCTTTGCTTTTGAAGTTCATATGTCATGCTGTGTTGCAGCCTACAGAGTGCATAATCCTTCTCGTGATTCATGGCATGCGCACGTTTTACTGACATCACGACAATACAAATTGCAACGTTAAAAGTCCCATATGTAACGTCATTTTAGTGTGTACTGACTGACTAACAGACAACACACTGCTGAATAGTGGTGCGAGTGATTAAACAAGTTGACTCCTTCAAGCGGCCTTCGCTCCTCTTTCGGGGAAATGATATGTTTAAATATAAACATTTGCTTATCAGTTAATTAGAAGCTTGTGGTAGTGTTATGTTTAAACAGGAACAATGTGGGTTCTTGGTCTAAAACCTGAAACACTGAAGAAATTAAATTGGTTTTTATGTGAATTTTCCCAATGTTTACTATTTTTCAAGAGAAAACTATTTTCATATAATTTTTCGAATTTTGTGTTACTTTCTTCCTCTTTTTTTTCGATTCGTGATCTGCGGGTCGCTGGTTCGAATCCCCGTCACTGAACATGTTCTCCATTTCAGCCATGGTAGGAGAGTAGCTCAAGAGTTAACAGTGAGCTGTGTTCACTAGCTGTCTTCCCTCTAGTCTATTTTTATTAGTTTAGGGGCTGCCTAGCGCAGCTAGTCTTCGAGTAGCTTTGCACAAAATTTAAACCAAAACAAACTTCTTGTTTTTTGTTCTTCACACAATGAAGAATACCGTATTACTATATCTGTTAATGGAAGGTAACTGAACCCCCCAAGAATACCGTATTACTATCTCTGTTAATGGAAGGTAACTGAACCTCCCAAGAATACCGTATTACTATCTCTGTTAATGGAAGGTAACTGAACCCCCCCCCAAGAATACCGTATTACTATCTCTGTTAATGGAAGGTAACTGAACCCCCCCCAAGAATACCATATTACTATCTCTGTTAATGGAAGGTAACTGAACCCCCCCAAAGAATACCATATTACTGACTCTGTCAATGGGGAAGTAATTGAACCCCTATTCCCAAGAAGACCGTATTACTGCCTCTGTTAATGGGGAAGTAACTGAACCCCTCTCCCAAGAAGACCTATTACTGCTTCTGTTAATGGGGAGGTAACTGAAACCCCCAAAAAGAAGACCGCATTACTGCCTCTGTTAATGGGGAGGTAACTGAAACCTCCTCTCCCACTTTCTGTTACATTATGAGATATATAATTTTGAATGATATCGCATTTCGTACTTTGCTGAAATTGTTTTTTTTTGTTTCACGTAGATAGATATATATATAAACTCGCTTTTTAAGTTCCTTACAGCCCAGTACAAACATTAGTATGGCCTCGAGATTATGAAACACTGTAACACGATATCACTCCTCAATGTATTGAATAATCTCTAAAAAAAGCATTGTTAGTGTAAAAAAACACACCAAGTTATAAAAACCGTGTGAAGCTGAGATGTTAAGACACACGAGCCAAGTTAGAGGAAACAATATAGACAACTTTGTAATATACTTCTTACTTATAATATTACTACAAGTACGACATACACATGTAGTACACTGGTTTTGGCTGCTGTCAAACACTAGATTAACCAATAATAGAATGTACTTCATGTATAACTGCTACTGTCCACTTTTCCGGAACAAACTGGTTTTCAACTTACTATTTTGAACAAAACCACGTCATGCAGCTGGTGAGTTCTGTGGTTAGAAACATATGGGTTGTATACAACATAAAGTGTAGCCTCGTGGTTAAGGTCATGGTGTACTGAACCGAGTATCCTACCCAAGTGTAGCCTCGTGGTTAAGGTCATAGTGTAATAAACAGAGTATCCTACCCAAGTGTAGCCTCGTGGTTAAGGTCATAGTGTAATAAACAGAGTATCCTACCCTAAGTGTAGCCTCGTGGTTAAGGTCATAGTGTAATGAACAGAGTATCCTACCCTAAGAATTACACTATGACCTTAACCACGAGGCTACACTTAGGGTAGGATACTCGGTTCATTACACTATGACCTTAACCACGAGGCTACCCTAAGGTAGGATACTCTGTTCATTACACCACGACCTTAACCACGAGGCTACACTTAGGGTAGGATACTCTGTTCATTACACTATGACCTTAACCACGAGGCTACACTTAGGGTAGGATACTCTGTTTATTACACTATGACCTTAACCACGAGGCTACACTTGGGTAGGATACTCTGTTCATTACACTATGACCTTAACCACGAGGCTCAACTTAGGGTAGGATACTCGGTTCAGTACACCATGACCTTAACCACGAGGCTACACTTATGGTAGGATACTCTATTTATTACACTATGACCTTAACCACGAGGCTACCACTATGACCTTAACCACGAGGCTACACTTAGGGTAGGATACTCGGTTCATTACACTATGACCTTAACCACGAGGCTACACTTATGGTAGGATACTCTGTTCATTACACTATGACCCTAACCACGAGGCTACACTTAGGGTAGCATACTCTGTTTATTACACTATGAACTTAACCACGAGGCTACACTTAGGGTAGGATACTCTGTTTTTAATGAACAGAGTATCGTACCCTAAGGGTAGCCTCGTGGTTAAGGTCATGGTATAATGAACAGAGTATCCTACCCTAAGTGTAGCCTCGTGGTTAAGATCATGGTGTAATGAACAGAGTATCCTACTCTAAGTGTAGCCTCGTGGTTAAGATCATGGTGTAATGAACAGAGTATCCTACTCTAAGTGTAGCCTCGTGGTTAAGATCATGGTGTAATGAACAGATTATTCTACGCAAGGACACACTTTTTTTTTACTTTTTTTTGCGAACGAACGCTCTTTTTTTTTTTTTAAGACACGGATAAATAGTTTAATATAAACGTCACAGTAGACGTAATATATTCACTGATTTATTTTGTTGAACAAGTGAGGTTTGGATGTTGTGTAATGTAGGCACGGTGTTTCAAAAGTCACTGCATTTGTATTGAAAAACATGGCAGACAATAAGATTTGGTCGTTGTTAAGCACATAGCTATACACAATGGGATGTCTCAGCTCTGCCCATCACGGATATCGAAACCTCGTTTTTACGAGACCTTGCTTTGGCCATTTATTTCTCTTACAGTATGACAAATATTATTTTTGATTTTCACATGTGACCTAACAGACGCACGTACGCAGGGGAGAGGTACGAGGGGCTTCGACCGAACCCCCATATTTTTGTGATGTAAAAAAATTATGCTTATATAGTTATAGCACAGCTGCTTATGGTATTTAACGTTTTGGATGTTTGTTGATTTTATGTAAACAGCTATGTAACACTTATTTTTTTTACAACTTGTCTGGGGGGGCATATCCCTAGATCCTTAGCAGCATTGTGTGTTGGCTTTTGATCTCACAAATTAAAAACCCCCCTTTCAAACATCCAGCATACACGCCTGTAACATTGTTTCGAACTGCAATACTGAAAGTGGAACAGTATTTCTGGCCGATGTACGTCAGTAAACAACAAAACTATCCGTGCTACGTAGAGCCACTGGAAGTTAGATACTTCTCTGCCTGCTTTATATGTATAACTTGGCCGACGGTTTCTCTCGAATTAATAAGTGGAGAACTACACTAAACTATTCCTCAATGACCTCAGTTAAGAAACTAAAAGTGAACAAACAAGTATAAGACTAGGTGGAGCTTCAGGTGCAAAATATTTATATTTTCAACACCATTTTATAAACTGATAAGAAATTGTATTAGTACAGTTAAAATCCAGTTTGATGACGTTGTGAAAACTGATTTACTCAACAATGTTGGTTTTACATTGCGATAAAATTGATCATCGTTTTACATGTTCTCAAAAAAATAAAATATAATTTAGTAAGTTAATTTTTATAAGGCAACTCACGAACTTTTTAGTTGCATTTTTAAAGCTTTAAGATAACTTTACTTTTAAATGATGCATTTTTTTAAAACAGTATTTGTGTTTTGCTTTATACACGCCTCGGATGGCTCAGCAGTAAACATAGTGACTTATAATGCTAAAATTCACAGTTCGATCCCTGCGTCGGGAACAGCGCAGGTAGCTCATTGTGTAACTTTGCACTTTTTTTTTAAAAAAAAGCTCCTTTATATAATTTTGACTGACGAATTTTAAGTAAGTAAGTAAAAAACAAACAAATAATAAACATGGAATAACTTGAAAGCACAAAGACGTGTCTTGAGCAAAGTGAAATTAGTTGTCAATATAAATAAGTACAGGTTAATCTAAAACTTTTATTACAAACAACTAAACAACTTGGTCAGGATGCTTAGGAAAAACTATGTTTTTGCTAATTTACCTTCTTACCAGTTTAATGATGTTTAAAGAAGAAGAAAAAAGTAGTTCGGCACATCGCACAATATGTAAGAATCCACGCAGAAAATTGAACTTAGAATTTTGATTGGATTTTTCGTTTCCTTAAAGAACCGTTCAACATAGTGACAGATCATATCAGTATCATCGCATTGTTATACTTGTGAAAACTGTTTTGAAATTAATCTTTGGCAGAGTTTTGTATTTCGGAGTTGACGAGCCGGATTCGAATCCATGCGATACCACAAATGTTTTCCCCGCACTTTAAGCTGTTGGTGCGTTATAAGTGTGCCAGTGTCAATCTTCTGGCATATGAAACTGTTATTAACTTTATTAAGAAAAAGGAAATTGTTAGTTGCGAATCGAAAGAGGTCTGGGGTTCGAGTCGTGATGCTAATGAACAAGTTCCGCGCTTTCAGCTGGGGGTTTGTATAAAAGTGACAATGAATCCCGTTATTTGGCTGAAAGAGTCAGACAAGGCCCTGATGGTGCCAGGTGCAATACTGGCTGACCTTGGTAGTGGCTAGGAATCAGTCTTTTTGTTAGAAAAACTGGTGCACCTTAACGGGAGAATGGATAGCATTCCAGTCTTTATAACAAGAGGAACTAGAATCGTATCAACTCCCCACACACAGTCCTTCTCGGCAACGGTGGCAGCAACAGAAATGTGCGATATATATACTAATTAATGTTTATTGGGACGGTTCCAAGTTAGATATACCCACTAAAGGGCCAGGTGTGACCTAGTGGTTAACATGCCGGACTGTTAATCTGAGTGTGGCGGTCAGTCCCACTAATCGATTACATTAGGCCAAGAATTGATGGATAATATTGGGAAACTTCCTTCCATTTGGTCTATCATTTCAAAATTAGGATAATCCATACGCAGAGAGCCCTTGTGTAGCTTTGCGCAAAAACTCTAAATAAAACGTTTATCAAAAAATAATTACTTACGCTTATAGGTCCTACCTTTTCTCAGTTACCAGATACAGAGTCATGTTGATGTGATAGCTGTTCACAAAAACTGGTCCAACTTCTTACAGTGACACTAAAGTAGAACCATGTTGATTTAATAGCTGTTCACAAAAACTGGTTCAACTTCTTCCAGTGACACAAAAGTAGAACCATGTTGATGTAATAGCTGTTCACAAAAACTCAACATGGTTCTACTTTTGTGTCACTGTAAGAAGTTGAACCCAGCTATCACATCAACATGGTTCTACTTTTGTGTCACTGTAAGAAGTTGAACCAGTTTTTGTGAACAGCTATCACATCATGGTTCTACTTTTGTGTCACTGTAATTGATTTAATGGCTGTTCACAAAAACTGGTTCAACTTCTTACAGTGACACAAAAGTAGAACCATGTTGATGTAATAGCTGTTCACAAAAACTGGTTCAACTTCTTACAGTGACACAAAAGTAGAACCATGTTGATTTAATAGCTGTTCACAAAAACTGGTTCAACTTCTCAAGTGAAACAAGAATATTCATGTTGATTTGTTAGGTGTTAACAAGTCTGGCTCGCTCTCTTCCAGCAGTATAAATGTATAGTCATGTTGATGTGGGCTACCTGGCTTTATCTCGTCTAAGATATTTCAGATAAGCCGATTTGTTCTAGTTTTGTTCTCTTGGACTGTTAATCTGAAGTTTCATTGATCGTGTCCCATTGCTACGAAACGCGCTCCGCACTTTGAGGTCGTGGGTGGTAGTCAATACGAGCGGCAGTCAATCTGTCAGAACAGAATAAGGAGCGCCTATCCGCAGCCACCCATTGTGCAGGTTTACTCAGAAATTCTAAACAATATAAAGATACCACGGTGTGTATGCCATAATTCTCATTGATAACCTGATAACGTGACTTGCGTTTGTTTGTTTCCTGTGGAAATCTACATGATTAGGATGCGAAACCCCTTTTGTGACCACCTGGAGACGGATCAATGGAGGGGAAGGCTTTTACATTTTCAGACTCCAATAAATTAATTTCTCGAAGGTTCTCCTTACTCGAATCTTCGGGGAGAATGGTGTAACCGATAAACATCCATTGTGTTATTGGCGGACATGGGGGTGGAGTTAGAATTAACACAAATATAAGGAATAGGTGGTTTCTTATCTCCTTAGATATTAAGAACCCGCAAACTTTCAGGCTTAACGCCCTGAACCCTGGCTTAACATGTCTTTATCCTTCCACATAAGTTCTGACGACCCACTGCTGCGTACGGAATCAAAGCTAACATATAAATTAAGCACCAATGTTTCACTGTAATAATGCAAAAGGTTTTCCGTGCTTTGACTAACAGTTTGTGCCGTTGTAACAAATGTAATGCCTCTTTTGATGTTGCATTTTACTCGTCGTATTTATATTTGATTCTTGAATTGGTGAATATCGAATGAAGAATAAAGACACCAAAAGTCAGACCAAAAAATATGTCAAAGTCTGAAGCGAGTCGGCGGTTAAACACGTGCAAAGCAAGACTCGAGTAGTTGCATTTTTGAGCCGATGACGTCAAACGAATTGAGATAAGAAGTGAAATAATGTGATTGTAGAACAAACAGAATGAGAACAAGCATGTAAAACATTATATGGCTTTATTAATAAGTATGACTGCTGAAAAACATTAGAAATTTAACTTTCTGGCATTGGCTGCAACAGAGTCATAAACTAATAAATATCTATCTATCAATAGGTTAAGTAAAATATTAATGAAGGTTGAAATCAATAGCTGATCACAGAAGTAACAAAACAAAACACATTAATCTCTTAATAAAGGCTTAAGTCGGTAGTTTATCGCAGACGAACAGAAAAAACAATGAAATAGAATGCATTACACCCATAAAGAAGGCTTAAATCCGTAGTTGATAACAGAAGAAGTAATTATGGTATGCAAATGTACCATGCGTTTTCTACCTTCTTGTTTTAATATAATGTTTTACGGAATGTGTCAGTTATTCTGGGTATGTGCAGTTTCACATAACACGTAATCCGTTAAATTACTGTCGCTCCAGTTGCTTTCGTTCTTTGTCATTCTCTTGAGATAACACCTGGTCTGCCCATGGGAGTTATGGATGTAAAGCTGCACATTGTGCATGAATATAGGCAGCAGTGTTATCCAATGATAGGTCGTTTGATGTATAGAGGTTACAATCTCAAATATGTTTGAGTGGGATGATCAGTCACGTGAGTAGCGCTTGTCGCCCTAGGCAAGTCTTATGTCACTTTTTAACTAAGTAGCATAAAGTTTAGCCAGTTGTAAATTGAATCTCAACAAAGGCAGTTTGCAGAGGAAATGGCTTATGATCCAGTAAAAGCGACCATCCATCGTCTATAAGCAAGTGCACACAGTGAGTTTGCACATATTAGATAAAGATTGTTCATTGTATGTTTCTACAGTTTTGCCTTTTTATTTTCTTTCCACAAACTCATTTATTCAGAAAACTCAGAATTACCCCGTAATAATATGTTATTCATATCTCCCCTTATTTGTTTGTTTTAAATTTCGCGCAAGGCTACAGGAAGGCTACATGCACTAGTCAACCCTAATTTAGCAGTGAAGACTAGAGGGAAGACAGCTAGTCAATACCACCAACCATCAACTCTTGGGTTGTTCTTTTACCAACGATTACTGGGATTGACCGTCCCATTATAACGCGAGCATGTTCGGTGTCGGGAATTCGAACCCGCGATCCGCAGATTGATAGTCGAGCACTCTAACCACCAAGCCATGCCAGGCTTATGTGGCTCAAAGGAAAAATAATTTTATCAGCGAATTTCACGTAACGAAACAGAACACAATAAACCCTTAACGAGAGCTTAAACAAGTAGTTGATCACAGAAGTAGTAACGAAACAGAACACAATAAACCCTTAACGAGAGCTTAAACAAGTAGCTGATCACAGAAGTAGTAACGAAACAGAACACAATAAACCCTTAATGAGAGCTTAAACAAGTAGTTGATCACAGAAGTAGTAACGAAACAGAACACAATAAACCCTTAACGAGAGCTTAAACAAGTAGTTGATCACAGAAGTAGTAATGAAAAAGAACACAATGAACCCTTAATGAGAGCTTAAACAAGTAGTTGATCACAGAAGTAGTAACGAAACAAAACACAATAAACCCTTAATGAGATCTTAAACAAGTAGTTGATCACAGAAGTAGTAATGAAACAAAACAAAATAAACCCTTAATGAGAGCTTAAACAAGTAGCTGATCACAGAAGTAGTAATGAAACAGAACACAATGAACCCTTAATGAGAGCTTAAACAAGTAGTTGATCACAGAAGTAGTAATGAAACAAAACAGCGTAAACGTTTATTGTTTGTTTGTTATGGATTTCGCGCAAAGCTACACGAGGGCTATCTGCGCTATCCGTCTATAATTTAGCAGTGTAAGACTAGAGGGAAGGCAGCTAGTCATCACCATCCACCGCCATCTCTTGGGCTACTTTTTTACCAACGAATAGTGGGATTGACCGTCACATTATAACGCCCCCACAGCTGAAAGGGCGAGCATGTTTGGTGTGACAGGGATTCGAACCCGCGACCCACTGATTGCGAGTCGAGCGCCCTAACCACCTGGCCATGCCGGGCCAAAGGTTTATTGAAGACCATCACAGAAATGTTGAAGATTTCACCCCAGCCTGATGAATATCTGAAAAATAATGAATAAACCGAAATTGGAAAGTCTTCGAATGTTTTCGATCTTAACTGATACGTAGATAGAAATTTGATGACATGTGGTTTGTAACTGGCTCTCTCTCCGTCTATTTAATAGGTGTAGGTAATACGTTCGTCGTGTGTTCAAGATAATTCATTTTACATATATAAGCTTTAGTATAGGTATGTATTGTCACGGTATTATTTAGTTTTCTTTTAACAGTACTAAATACTGCTTACTATTTGTTATTCTTACATACCTGGATCATTTTCCTTTGTTTAGTCCTTGAACTAATGAGCTTTATATTTAGTCCTGGCCCGGCATGGCCAGGTGGCTAGGGCGCTCGACTCACAATCTGAGGGTCGCGAGTTCGGATCCCCGTCCCACCAAACATGCTCGCCCTTTCAGCCGTGGGAGCGTTATAATGTGACGGTCAATCCCATTATTCGTTGGTAAAAGAGTAGCCCAAGAGTTGGCGGTGGGTGGTGATGACTAGCTGCCTTCCCTCTAGTCTTACACTGCTAAATTAGGGACGGCTAGCACAGATAGCCCTCGTGTAGCTTTGCACGAAATTCAAAAACAAACAAAATACTTAGTCCTTGTTATTTTGGAAAGTTATGTTACTCTTGGAATGAGTACGGGCACACGTCATTTCCTAACATCATTCATTTCTATGTTGTGGGCTTTCAAATCGATTCTTTAGGAACAAAAGACCTCTCGGAGACTTTATGAAATCAGGATAACGATGGATTGCTTTGTTCATTAATTTAATAGTGTTGCGTCATCGAGGTCACGTAACTGGTGTGGCACCACCTATTTTCTAGAACTATCCTGTACCTTTGCGAATGCTCTAGCATTTACTAGATATAGGGTAGTGTGGTATATAAAAGAGGGTGACAACGTGACGGAATAATGTGTGTGTAGATAGTGAGTAATTGAACTGCAGTCAGAAGTATTGTTGACGTTCGTTGATATAGCGTTTGTTATAGAGCGAATATTGAAAATAAGTGTATCGTAAAGTTGTATTCGGAAAGAATAAACCAGTTTTATTAAGTAAGGACTTGTGTCGCTAAAGTTTCGTCGGAACGAAGTTACGGAAAGTTAATTAACAAACGGAGACGTAACAAGAGGTTTTACGTGAATAATTCTTGTTCTATTCCATGTTTTCGTTATACTCCATTAACCCGTGAATTGTATTAACCAAAAAGGCTTGCAGACTTTTTGTGAAATATAATTTTATTGATTATTTTTCGCATTAATAAAATTTTAACAATCTACTTGTTGTGAATTCCGTATTTCTGCAGAACGTTCACCTTGCCCTAATTCTGTTTCTTTGAGGATTAATATATTAAGTTATTTATCTCAAAATAGTACAATTCCAATCAGGCCTAATTTCAAATTTATTATAATATAGTCGAAAGCTTCCCTGGTGGTCATACTCATTTAACAAGCGTACAAAAGTAAGTTTATTAACTTCATTTCTACAACTGTAATATTTTAAAATCATTGTATTACAACTGACATTCGAAATCCGAATTCTTTGAAAAATCCTTACTAAGTTGATATTTTAAGCGTTCTAGTAATTTTACCCGAAAATTAGATCTGAAACGAAGCCTTACAATTACCAACACGTTTTATATTTCGAGTCAATGACCTACGCATGGTAGGCTTAGAGTAAACATTTTATAACAAGTGTAGGTATAAAGCAGTTGCATTTTATGGGTACGTGCTTCGTTTATCAGATCAATTTTTTCATTTAGTTTCAAAGTGGTGAAAATTTTCATATTTTTTTCTAGAAAATTGAATGATCTATGCAATATAAATTTTGTTACTTTTATTTTATTAGAAACTTTTAACAAGCATGCTCTGTTTGAGAGAGGGAGCCTAAGAAGGTGAAACTGAAAGTTTAAATTTAGAAAAATGTATAATAATGTTACGACAGCGGAAGTCACGTGACTCTAGTAACACGTCATGCGCTTCTAGAAAATTTATGTCCCTTCTTGAAGCCTCGAGTGTTTACTAGATATGCGATATTCTTGTATATAAGACCGCCAAGAAGTGACGGCAACAAGGTAGTTGAATTGCAGACAGAGATAGAGACGACAATTGAGTCAAGCGCGTGAATCGTTCGTTCGTTGTGAATTATAGCGTTTGTTTAAGTTATAGCGTGACTGTGGAAATTAAGTGTATTACAAAGTTGTATTGAGAAAGAATAAACTAGTTTTATTTAAGAAAGGACTTGTGTCGCTAAAGTTTCATCGGAAAGAAATTATACGGGAAATTAACAAACGACTAGAGACGTAACAATAATAACGTTAGGTATATAAGTATCATGGATTATTTTTCTTCTCGTTGACGAAGTTACATATGGAGCGAAAATTGGCCATTAATTTTGAATATCGAAGTAAGGAGGAGTAATTTTGTTATTATTCTTTCACAACTGATACCTAAGGCCTTTTTTTTCTCTATGAACTAAGAAAATCATAAATAGTATTGTTGTACTCGCTGGTTAGTTATAACTTGAGTAGGCTTAAAGTAAAGTACAGTTACTTGGTAATTACAATTTAAAACAAGATAAATATAAAATTGGGAACTTAAAAACCTGCAAATAGGGATCGTAATAAATGTAAGGAAACAAGATTGGAGATACTGTAGACATTATTTACTGAAACTACAAAGCCCTACTTTGGCTCCATACTGTTACCTATAATAAAATTTAGTTCAAAATAGGTATTTGTAGTTCGAATAAATAATGTCTACAGTATCTCCAGCCTTGTTTCGTTACTTTTTAAGAGCCATATTTGCAGGTTTTTAAATTCCCAATTTTGTATTTATCTTGTTTGCTGGCTTTTTTATTCTCGCCCCCCAGTGGCACAGCGGTATGTCTGCGGACTTACAACGCTAGAAACCGGGTTTCGATACCCTTGGTGGGCAGAGCACAGATAGCCCATTGTGTAGTTTTGTGATTAACTTCAAATAAATAAATAAACAAACAAACAAAAAAATTTTATTCTCAAATATTGGCAAAGGATTACTTGAAATGGTAGCTAATTTTATACATTATAATGATAATATAAATAACTAGTAGCTAGCTGATGCGATTCATGATGATTGACTGTATCTATTGACTACTTGATCGCATTAGTTCGAAACTTATAATGTTAAGCTGCAGCTGGATACTGTCATAGTGCTTTGTTTGAGAACACAGTGAGCATTTACAGTTTCTGTGTAATTAATTGATCTATATATAGTGCATGGCAATGGGCAAATATGTGCGTAAACTAAGTCACAACCCCCATTAAGCGCGAAAAATATTTTACCAGTAGAAAAACAGCCTTTTCAAATAAAATATATACATCTAAAAGATCACTTTAAATAAACCTTCGTATCTTTTAAGGTAATTCTTTTACGAATTTGTGTAATTAAAATTTAATATTATAAGTATTGATATTTTTTACTCCTTCGCTTCACACATATTATAGGGGTTGGCTCCCTAAAGACACCGATTGTATAGTGTACAAATCATTGAGTACCCACATGTTGCATTATTGACTGGTAATTCCTGTTTCACCCTGTACGTTAAGCTTTTTAAAGAAACACCAGATATTTGTAAGAAAGTTAGCGTCATGGGGTAATGATAACATCGTTTACACTAAAAGTATGATGTTTTTTTTAGCTTATGTACCTTATTTAATATTCTACAAAAGGTTTGGGTGCAATATACCAAGCTGTTTTTGTTGTAGGCTGACAAGAGAATAATAATAATTATTATTACAAACGGGTCGTTTTGAGCGGATTTTCTTTTCTTGTAAGCTAATATGCGTGCTTTTTTTGTACATTTTTATATGTGTACACACTTAGAAGTCAATGGTGAAGATTTAAAAGTGTTGTTTGAACTGAATCTTTACTGTTTAAATTGCTTTTTCCCCGAACTTTCTGTTAGGGTTTTGTGCAATTCGTTGCGATCCCTATTATGAACCACTATTGTGGTTCATGAGAACGTGTGGGCCTCAAGACAAAAGTTTAGTTAGTTAGAATATTGTTAAATACACTCTATAACTTCTGTAGGCCTAAAGACAATGTAAAGTATAATCATGATAATTACATTCTATAACTTTTTAGGTCTAAAAGACACCATACGGTTAATCTATCTATATTTAATATATAAATAGTAGAAGTTAAGTAAATTGTGAAATTGAATTCTGAAACTATTATGTAAATCAGAGTATAATTGACGAGGTGTTTTTAAAAACTGTGACGTTTTATTTATCAACGACTTTGTGTCATCTATAATTCCTAGATGAATACAAATGAAAGCCCGCTATTTAGGGATAACAACAATGCAATTATTTGCTTCAGTATAAGTCCTAGTATTATTTTTGTGTCTTGCTATATATGTACGCACGAGTCTGTTTGTGTGTTGTTGTTTTTTGCACTACCCAAGGCCAAATATAATTTGCACGTTAATCCACGTCCCTCTTACAACTCAAGGTTTCGAATGATGTAAATATTTGAGAATTGTTAAATTGTATTAATGAAAGACCTTCATTAAATCTGCTTTTTTTTATTACTCTTACTATTAACAAAAAACTATCCAAATCCACCTGCATATTTTAACCAGACACTTCCAGAGATCATACGCATACAAGTAGAAAACTTAAAAATACAAACTATTCATTAGAAAAAAAATGAGGAGAAAGATAAGATTTTGATACAAGTTAGTAAATATCGACCAGCTATTTACCGAGAAAATCCTTCATTTCTACTGATACTATTTAATTCAAATTATTACCATTAGACAAGACTCTTCCTTATAATACACGTGAAGGTTTGGCTTTGTTTATTCGTATAAAATAACCAGTGTTCTGATATATTCCTATAAGACTCCTGTATGTCTGCGGAACGCTAGAAACCGGGTTTCGATACCCGTGGTGGGCAGAGCACATATAGCCCATTGTGTAGCTTTGTGCCTAACTACAAACAAACAAACAATAAGACTTCTGAAAAGCAAGATTTTGGAAACATTCAGAAATGCTATTTTCACAGTAGCAAAGGAATATATATGTATACAACCCTGCTGCCTTAACATGGCGGCCTTCCTCTTCCTCA
>NW_013669905.1:71886-78539 GCF_000517525.1 Limulus polyphemus
AAAAACAAGTGGATGGCAACTGCTCCACCTTGCCCCCCCCCCCCCCCAATATCTAATTATAATATTCTCATTTCGCTGAAGATGGAATAGGTGTATTCCAAACCTATCGAAGCTTTTGTGACTAATTGTTTTTCGTCTTTGTAACTGCCCTCATCTTTGTTATTAGGCTTCGTTTTCCCCTCCATGAATCAATTGCCAAAGTTATTACTTATTTCATGTTATATAAATTTCTGTGTCTTCGTTTTTCATCTTTACCGTGATACATCGAAACTTCTCATTCACATTTCCGTTGGTCGACGAAAGACAAAACACCAGAACCAAATCAATTAGTAGATATCAATTATCAAATAATCATTAGTGCTCGTTTCTGCCACTAATCATTTAGTCGGCACACTCTGTGCTCTGCACTGTAAAATATACCCACGTAAACACTGACGTAGGGTGTTACTACGAAGTTCTGTGATTGGTTATTTTTTTGTGTTTGTATATGAAAGGTTCAGGGGAAAAAAAACTCGTATCCGGACTTCCTAAAATTCTCTTTGGCCTCCTCAGCTCGCGCCCAATCATAATGTCGCATTTTAGCCGCGGCATAGCAGCACATAGAATGGCTCTGTGTTTTTTCAAGTATAATCTTTTAGTTCATTGCTCCATCTCTTGAACTATTTGAGATCTACTTACAGCCGCGGCTATTAAGGATTCCCTCTTGTTTTCCAAGTACAAACTTTTAGCTCATGTCTCCATCTCTTGACCTGTAACGAATTTGTTATTATATTTATTTGGATATCGACGTTGTTTAGATTAAGTTTATGTTTAGAAACATCCATAGCTTATAGTATTAGATATGTATTGCAAAACTCCCGCTTATTCTCCAAAGTTGTAGAAGATTCTCGAGAGTAAGAATCAACAATTATACGTATGTACGTAAACGCTTAAATTTGTATTGTTACGTAATCTGAATTTTCTAGAACGCCTCCACACGGCCATAAATATAACCAACATGACGCCAAAGAGAGTATCTATTATTAGTTGGCTATAATCAGCCTGCTATAAACTTCGGAAGCTATAACTGTGATTGTTATAACGTTTATCAATCGGGAACTTCAGATATATTGACCAGGAACATTTATAAATTTCGAACATTGCAAACCATTTAACTGCAGTGGATACACATCGGACATCAGTACTTTTACGAAAACATTACCTAATAGGCGTATGAACAGTGAAGACTACTGGGCTAGCTAGCTTCCTGTTAATTTAGTGAATTGTACCTACATCAACTCGTAATCAACTCGCTCATCGTGAACCCTCGATAAGATATCAAGGAACTTTTGTTTATAAATCATTGTTTGTAATAACTCTTTGTAATAATTGTTATTGTAGATTGTACTGTTGTGTGTATATTAAAGCGTATTTGTGTTAAAAAAAAAGAAAACTGTGTATTAATCTTGTTGGCAAATATTACAAACTGACTATATATCGGCATATATCTAAATACTAAATCCAAAGAAAAATTTAACTTCTAAATTTAAAGTATCATTTAACTCGGTTACAGACCATGCAAAATTCTAATACGTAACAGACCGATTTGAGATCTAATTACTGCCGCGGCTCTTGAGGATTCTCTCATGTTTATTTTTACCCACATAGTCAAAGGCAAATGGTACTGATCATCCCTGCTTTGGTGTAGAGATCCCAAGAAACCCTTAAACTAACATTCTAATGTGTTTCTTTTGTATGTATTTATTTTAACTTTTAGTAACTATGCTTATTTAACATGTAATCAAGGTTATGGCTCCTGATCTAATACGTTATTAGCCTCTCGAGTTTAGAGAAGTTGAAGCAACCATCATTACTATAACAATGCGCGTGCCGAACGTTCCAGGGAGCGGAGCCCGCAAAAGTAAAAGATCTGTCTATTTCTTCCCTGGAGAAAAGTAGTTGAATTCTCTACAGTTATTGTTGTTTTCTTCGTACAAAGCTACTCAATCTACACACCACTTACCATGGGGATCCAAAGCGCCAGATTTTAGTGTTGTAAGTCTGTAAACTTATCGCTTCCCACCTGGGGACTTTAATACACGTCTTTTTAGACGACTCTTTAAAGTAGATGCACGGTATAAATCGTGTCTATGTATTTTACGTTTTGTTCAGAGTGTTTACCAGACTTTCCGTTAGACATAAGAGGGAGTATTTCATAAGGATTTATCTTTTCAGGCCTTCTAGATCATTTTAAAGAAACAATAGGCTAAGCAAAATAGGCTGCAATATGAAAATATAGTTATTTATAAGCTCATTAGCAAGAAAAATATGTTTATTGTACGTTTTCTACCTAATTTTTTTGTCAAACCTGAACCACCCATAAAACCTTCTTATAGACCATTTTTAAAAAATATTAAGCTTAATAAAATAGGCTGTAGCATGAAAATATAGGTTTTTATAGGAACTTTGGCAAAACAAAAAGGGTTTAATAGGTTTTTCAGCCAGTTTTCCTACCTGAATCATTCATAAACTTTCTAGACCAGTGTTTCTCAAACGGGGGTCGCGACCTCCTTGTGGGTCGTGAGCAGGTTTCCAGGAGAGTCACGTGCTGTCTGTGCTGAATCAACATTTTTTTTTTTTAGTCTGAAAGGTGTTTGAGAGGTGCACATATAACTTTTGTTATGAACTATGGCGAAATGTTTTTTCATCCTTATAGATATAATGCAGGATCGCGACGACCAAAGCCCGGACGCAGGAGTCGTCTGGCAAATCTGGCTGAGAAACATTGTTCTAGACCATTTAAAAGAAAAATCAAGTTAAACACAATACCCTATAATGTGAAAATATAGGTTTTTATAGGCTCATTGGCAAAACAACATTTAAAAATAGTTCGTTATTGACGTTTCGAAGCAATATACTACGCTGGTTACCCAAATTATTAACACACTAAACCCTATCAGGTTTCTTCTTTGATTGAATTTTATTTAAATTACGCAAGGTCCTAACCACTGCTATTTCTACCCACTTCTGATGTATAATTTACATCTTCAGAGCATCTATTAATGAACAAATATGCTTACTTGGCGAATACTGAACACTTGCGTTATAATTGCCGTTTTACCTATCTATATAGTCACGTGCGGAAGCCAGTAGATGACACCGATTTCATATTTTGTATTTATTTGTTATTTCAATCTCTTTATTTTACACTTAATTTGAAATTTTTATTTTTAAATTTGACTTTTGAATTTACTTTTGTTTGTAAATTTCCACCGCTATGGAAAGTCACGTGTCTTTTCATATCAAATGACAAGATGGTAAAAAAACGGCTGAGCCAACGCTATATGAGGTAGGGTTTTATTTATCTACTACGTTACCTAATTTAATCGTCATTCGCTGCACTTTATTTTAGTATTCTTCTGTTTTCGTTATAAACAGACGTAGAATTCTTCCGTGCTTATTATAGAGTGAAACATTAGTGTGCTGAAAATGACCAAGAAAATCCTTAAAGAATCCAAGGGAGCAAAATAACAGAACAAGCAATATCTAAAACATGTAAATAGGCCTAATATGCTGTAGGCTTAGCTGTATAAGAAACTGTATGCTCAAGCATACACATTTCCGTTTGGTTTTCGGAATAAATATTGTCTTATATAGCTTTAAAAACTAATGAAACAGTTCAAGTACCAATATTCAACATCCACTATTAATTATAAATAAAAAGTCCAGGAACTGGATATTAAAAACTTGAATGCTTAAGTAAACAGACTTTATGGAGTTTAAAACATATCCTAATTCATAATAGGCCTACTTATATATAAAAGGTCTTCTACTTCCGCCATTTTGTTTCCTGAGATACATACAGAAGAAATTGTCAAAGTTTTATGACGAAAATAAAGTGGGATTGGGTTGGACCTAAGGTAGACTTCTGGACTTCAGAGCTGGCGTGCCAGATTCGAAATATTACCTTTTTACATTAATGTACACACACTCACATATACAAGAGTTTATATTGTTGTAGGTTATGTTTTTGTATTTTAGACGTTTGTATTGTTTTTTGGTTGGGAAGAGTTTTCTTTCCGTTATGCGATCTACGCGTACCGTATAGCATAGATGACATTACAGTTGGTTTAACGTTGACTGTAAATTCGGGACTCTATGTTGACTCTGATGGCATGTTTAAGATGGATGTCAGGCAAAAGAAAAACTTTCTCAAAGAATTGGAATTCGCAAAACGTTTGGAAATAAATGAAATAAAATCATGGTAAAACACAATACTGAGATAGAAACAAATTTATGTTACCTAACGAACTACTGTTTTATTTCATTTTCATATTAAACCTTAAAAAGAGTGGTTGTCCGAAACGTTGCTAGATAAATACAGTGATTTTATTTGAAAAAAACAACAAAAAAACGTTGCTGCATCCATATTTACAGTAAACTGTAATTAACTTATTGCAAGATCCCCCAGTGGAACAGCGGTAAGTCTACGGACTTGCAAACGCTAAAATCCAGGATTTGTTTACAAAACACATAAACCTTTCGCAAGTATGGCGACCCTCACCGAAGAGGCCGTGTTACATTTGTCAATCTTGATGCTCTTTCGTCGAGTGAGCTGAGCCAACGTTGAAGTAACACCGGAAATCAGCGAGCACAAATGCTAACTTTAGGAACAGGACACACCAAATCTGAATGTCAACGTTGAGTTTTGGAATGCGCCCGTAATGACAAGAATTTTCTTGAACGGTTAGAAATATATTTGAACGATACAGAACACGAGTTAGGCGAAACCTAAAGGAATTGTTCGTTGATTAGACTGTTGCAGTGGTGGAATAATTCTCGTGTTTTCGAGTTCTTTTTAGTTTGTCTTTTACTTCATTGCTGTTAATTTTGAGTTTGTATTGCAACAAAGTACTAGAAATGTACCGTGGTACAAGATAAAAGTAACGAGTTAGGCCTATGGTTAATTCGTAAAACCATGTAACTTGTAAAACTTAAAGTAGAAGAAATAAAACACTAGTTATCAGTAAGTGGGCGAATAACCGGTCCAACAATATAAATCCGTAAGTTCTTCTAAATTCAGCTTACTTACATACCAAGTTTCTTCCTGCTTCCTCGTATAAAAAAGATAATACAGGACAACACCAGTAATATTGCTCTGAACAGTCTCGAGCACGTGACGTCATTGTTCTGTAACAATAATAAGATAAATTATTGGAGCTGATAAAGTGTTTTTGTCATGTTCTATTCGCAGTTAAATGGCACAAATAACCTACAACCAAAATATGTAATCAACAATAAAAAAGTTGGGGGAGAACAATGTCAAGTAATGAAAATCATGATAATCGTACTTAAAGAATTGAACCGGTTACAGTTGTCATGGCAACATTCCGATATATACATAAATGTATGTATGTTTCTGGTTTTTTTCTTACGTAAATATCAGGAATTTCTCACTTATTTCACTCACTGAAAAGTCGCATATAAGTTTATGCAATAACTTCAATGTAACACGAAATATATTAAAAAAACCTTATGTTTATGGTTATAACGTAAGATAATCAGCTTGTAAAACACAGAATCGTTTGTTATTTTTTGTTCCTGCTGTTCTTGGAATTGCTGGTTTTCAGAAAACGTCTTACTTTACAGGACGATGTGTCATCCTTTAAAGTTCTATTGGATTAGAAGCTTCTAAGCTAAGACTTTCAACCGAAACGGAAGGCTTCTAACTTACAGCAGGATCCGGTATCAGAACGTAGGCCTATGTTTTGAAAGTGACCTTATTTCTTTGGTGTGAAAATAACCTGTAAAACGTTTTTTTTTATCAACCAGTGAGGACCTTCCGCGTACGTACTTTTATGTTTTCATTAAACATCTCTGGAGAAAAGGACGATGTGGTATTTTCTGGTACAAGGCAGAAAAATATGTCAATGTGGTATTCTCTAGTACAAGGCATAAATGTATGTCAGTGTGGTATTTTCTGGTACAAGGCAAAAAATATGTCGGTGTGGTATTTTCTACAAGACAGAGAAATATGTCTGTGTGTTATTTTCCGGTACAAGGCAGAGGAATATATTGGTGTGTTATTTTCCGGTACAAGGAAGAAAAATAGCTGGTGTAGTTTTTTCTGGTACAAGGCTTTACCGCAGAGAAATGTGGGGTCCAATCAACGAACATTATGCTGCAAGGTATGGGTTCATTACTTTCCAGACTCCGACTGACTTCGTCAATAAGAAAGAGTCAATGCACAAAATCCAAACAGCAATGACAATATAATGACATAATACGATCAGAATATAAACACAATGAAAACAAGCATAAGATTTAATAGTGAATCTGTGGAACTGGCAAAAGAGAGAGGGAGAAAGTGAACAGAAAACTTTATTGGTTCTTTCTCACCAACATGTTCGCCCTTTCAGCCGTGGGGGCGGTTATAATGTGACGGTCAATCCCACTATTCGTTGGTAAAAGAGTAGCCCAAGAGTTGGCGGTGGGTGGTGATGACTAGTTGCCTTATACTGCTAAATTGGGGACGGCTAGCGCAGATAGCCCTCGTGTAGCTTTGCGCGAAATTCAAAACAAAACAAAAACCAAACCAGTCTCATTTTATATGTATTTTTAAAGAACCTAAGATTAAACGATGTTTTTGATGTATACATAAAAACAGAATACAC
>NW_013669905.1:79539-84700 GCF_000517525.1 Limulus polyphemus
TGATATCCGTCTTCTTGCCATTCTTACTAAAATGATTTTGCATTCAGAAATTCGGGACTTAAATACGGATTTGATGCACGAGAAAATAGTGCATATTAGACGTGAAGAAGGAAGCAAGTTGCACGTGGGGAAAAAAACGCGCCTGATTTAATTGTCACACCTGAACGCTCACATCCTTTTAATTGTGTTTGAAATTATGAACATTGCTCAACATCATGAAAATTAAACCTTATTTTCAATAAGCAATCCTGGAAAATATTTGGGGGTGCTTAGCTTTTTTCCAGGTGTATAGTACCGTCCTGTACCACATTTTTTTCCCTCCTCCCCTTCCATCCATAATCCTAAAACAACAATTAAACTTTATTTGCACATGGCTTAAAGAAATAGAAATTAATCAACATTTTCCCAGTAAGACCTGTTACATAGCAATAGTAACTGCCCAAAAGCCAAAAACAAGTTGACAAAACAGTACAACAAGGTAAATCACCTACCTCCATTGAAGGGAGCTTTACAACGGTACTTAAATCTCCTTTAAGATCGTCTATCATTTTATAATCCGATGAATAACTTTTCAATTGAAACTTATCCTTTGCCCTAGATCACATTAAAAACATTAAAAATATACTGTTCTATAAAAGTTGTAGCACACAACAAGATACCCACTAATGATTAACACTGCATATCATAAAAAGAAACTCTTTGCAACAGCAGAATATACCATGAAACAGAATCCTTACTGAAATACCTATCACCCATAGAAATGCTATACGGTTAAATATCCCTACTTTATAAACAAAACATATACCTAAAACAGTGAAGTGTTACACACATATACACATAGTAACCTAAAATACTTTGTCTGTTTGTTTTGAATTTTCGCGCAAAGCTACACGAGGGCTATCTGCGCTAGCCGTCCCTAATTTAGCAGTGTAAGACTATAGGGAAGGCATCTAGTCATCACCACCCACCGCCAACTCTTGGGCTACTCTTTTACCAACGAATAGTGGGATTGACCGTCACATTATAACGCCCCTACGGCTGAAAGAGCGAGCATGTTTGGTGTGACGGGGATTCGAACCCGCGACCCTCAGATTGAGAGTCGATCGCCCTAACCACCTGACCATGCCGGGCCCCTAAAATACTAAACAAAAATTTAAACACAAAGAGATACACACACACACACACACATATATATATATATATATGTAAACACATCACTTACAGTAATCAGTTACAAGTAACTAGATATAAAAATACAATTATATACAACTCATATGTAAACTGGGGGCGCTTAAAGTATTTGAAGATATTGTGCTTGTTCTTGTAACTTGAATACACAATTGTCTACGGTTATTCTACGTGTATTGCCACTGACAACTTCAATGTAAAGATATTTGGTTCAATTTTAAGTCTGGTAGTCAATAAATGTTTTGTACATGTTACTTGTTATAACATGTATGAGGAGTTCTTTACTTGTAATTTGAGTTTTGATGGCCTAGAATTGTTTCTTATTATCAACTGTGACAGTCAGAATAAGGTGCTGCTTGTTTGGATGTTGAATACCAGTAACTTGATACTAGTGGGTTAGAACTACGTGTATTACATACAGGTGAGCTGTGATAGTCAGGGTTAGGTGTTGTTTCTTTGGAACTTGATACTAGTGGGTTAGAACTACGTGTATTCCATACAGGTGAGCTGTGACAGTCAGGATGTGGTGTTGTTTGTTTGGAACTTGATACTAGTGGGTTAGAACTACGTGTATTCCATACAGGTGAGCTGTGACAGTCAGGATGTGGTGTTGTTTGCTTGGAACGTGATACTAGTGGTTTAGAACTACGTGTGATCTATACAGGTAAGCTGTGACAGTCAGGATGTGGTGTTGTTTGCTTGGAACGTGATACTAGTGGGTTAGAACTACGTGTGATCTATACAGGTAAGCTGTGACAGTCAGGGTTAGGTGTTGTTTGTTTGGAACTTGATACTAATAGGTTAGAACTACGTGTATTCTATACAGGTGAGCTGTGACAGTCAGGATGAGGTGTTGTTTGTTTGGAACTTGAATATTAATAGCCTAGAACTGTTTCACGTGTTTTGGCAGTGACAATTGGTGTGTGTGAAGATGTTTGTTTACAAGCAGAAAAATTTGAAGTCTCAAACAGATATATATATATATATGCTTACTGTTATAATTGGTTTGATTTATCTGGGAACTTAATTGTATATATAAAAATTGGACAACTTTATTTGGTATAATGAAATTTATTGCAGAGTTTTCCTATCTTTTATTGATTTTTTTCATGGTTATGAATTTTCCTTTTATGTTTGTTTGTTTGTTTCGAATTATGCGCAAAGCTACACGAGGGCTATCTGCGCTAGCCGTCCCTAATTTAGCAGTGTAAGACTAGAGCGAAGGCAGCTAGTCATCACCACCCACCGCCAACTCTTGGGCTACTCTTTCACCAACGAATAGTGGGATTGACCATCACATTATAACGCCCCCACGGCTGAAAGGGCGAGCATATTTGGTGGGATGGGGATGCGAACCCGCGACCCGCAGATTGCGAGTCGAGCGTCCTAACCACCAGGCCATGCCGGGCTCCTTTTATGTACTAGTTTTATTCTGTTTGCAAACTCAGTAAATTAGTTCTACTTAACATAGCTTAATGTCAGTTATTTAACACATCGTTAATTCGTGTAATTATGGAACTCTTAAATAGAAGTATTCTTAAGCTAAAATCAAGGATGTAAAGTGAAGCAAGTAAAATAGAAAATAGCTATAAAAATAAGCATTGATGTTGAAGTAAAAAGCATTGAATTTGATAATTTTAATTGTTTTAATTTCTTATTATCAATGTTATTTGTAATTAAGCATAAAGCTACACAATGGGTTATCTGTTCTCTGCCCACCACAGGTATCGAAACCCGGATTCTAGCGCTGTAAGTCCGCAGACATACCGCTGTGCCACTTGGGGACCTTATTATCAAAGTAACGTTTCTTTACATTGGATGTTCTCTACACATATCTTCAATATAAAGACCAAAGCTTAATTCACGTAAACATTTTATTTTGATACAATGAATTTTTTGTTATTTTCTACACTATTCTGATATATTAAAACCAACATGTAATATACGAAAATCTCATACTTTCGTATTATTTACTCTTTCGCTGAAATACCATGATCTCGTGTGATGACCTCATATATTATTGCATTAGCTTCCCTAAAATGTTTATATTCAAATGTCTGTTCTTCATAATTAAAGGTTACACGAATTCTTTAAACGTTTCGAAGCTTGTGATACTACAAACACAATTATGAACAACGGGTAAATTATAAGACTACAATATGGGAGAAAAGGAAAGGTAATGCAGGAAAATAAATCAAACACATATTGCAAGAAATGTGAAACACGTACAGGTGTGACATATAGAAATGAAATCTTTATCACCACACAGTAGTGTATTGTATTCCAATCTTATAATATTGGCTGAATGATTTTGAGTGGAAAAATAACTGCACTGCACTCAACTAAGACGGGAAGAATTTTTAAATAGAATTATTTTGGTTAGATCAGGGTTCTAATGCAGTATCCCACAATCGCTCTGGGTTCATAGCTTATTCGGATTGTAAGTTATTATTATTTAGAATCCCAACGGCAAATCCACAAATGCAGTCATAGAATTTAGGTGTGTCGTAGTTGTCTGGCAAAGACCTCTTAGAGATTATGCACTTCCTCTTCTAACTATGTTGTGGCTCTCTGCATTTCAGCAGATGGTCTTCCTCGTGCTTATACAGTGCCCAGGCCTTTGTCCAGCTGACTGCCTGCTCTTGACTGTTTGTTTTAAAATTGCTATCTGCTTTAACATTTTTACCTCAGTCTGGGGGCCTAATGGAAAGCTGTGACTTCTCAGTCCTTATCTTTGGAGCCTTGGATGGAACTGTCAAAGAAGTGGACGCCCATGCGTCATTGGCAGAGACTGTTAAGTTAGCTGCAGTGATGGTGGAAGTCGTGGAGTGACCTTCCCATTTCGTAGTTTTGATCTCTGTATGTAGCTCGATAATCGAGTAAGACATAATTTCATCTTACTCGTTGACATTTTAGTTCTAACCAACAAAAACGTTTTTGATCCTCACTTTCGAAACACAGGTAAGACTGTGTTTCCTTCAAAAGTGGGACCGCCATGGCCAGGTGGTTAGGGCGCTAGACTCGTAATCTGTGGGTCGCGGGTTCGAATCCCCGTCCCACCAAACATGCTTGCCCTTTCAGCTGTGATGGCATTATAATGTGACGGTGAATCCCACTATTCGTTGGTCAAAGAGTAGCCCAAAAGTTGGCGGTGGGTGGTAATGACTAGCTGCCTTCCCTCTAGTCTTGCACTGCTAAATTAGGGACGGCTAGCGCAGATGGCCCTCGTGTAGCTTTGCGCGAAAATTAAAACAAACAGACAAAACATACCTTCAAAAGTGACATGAGCCTCGCCATTACTCTTATTTGTTTGCATAAAATCCGTTACCTGCCAAATGTTTCAATGTTAAAACTGGAACAATTTTATGCCCTCATCAGTCGAAACAACAGATGCACTCTTTCTTCATACTTCGAGATCTTAACGTTCATATCATATTCTCGTATTCTCATTCAGAGGTTACCTAATAGTTGTATTCTCAGTGTTTAATCTATTTTGTGCTATACGATACTCAAGAATGATTTTGCGTAGAGCTTCATACATGTGTGCAACACCATACACAAATGAAAAATGCCATATACATGATTGAAACTTCTACACGTCATCACAAACATAGCTTTTGATAAACTTCCCCAGTCATGTCCACCACTACCCTCGCATAATAAATAACTACTGGCAGAATTCAGTCGAATTTAGACTTTTCGGCTAAAATTATTTTCGCCAGAATCAATATTCGTTATTTCGCCACCTTGTATACCAACACACACACACATACTAAAGCCAACCTAATCTAAATAAAATTGTCCACAGTAATTGTGCATTTATTGTCCAAAATGACTATAAACCATGGACCATCGGAACACCGTATCACCTTACACAAGTCAATCCACTCGTATCAGTTGACGACAATGAAATAAAATTATTCCATTGCTATTCCTTTCACCCAGTCAACTTTCTGTTCAGCTAAAGAACACA
>NW_013669905.1:85331-87606 GCF_000517525.1 Limulus polyphemus
AGAGACTTCTTGTTGTCTCCAGTCTGTCAGTTATGTGGGTGGCATTAACCAAACGTCTCCAATGAGACTTTTTGTTGTCTCCAGTCTGTCAGTTATATGGGTGGCATTAACCAAACAGCTGCGATCAGAGACTTCTTGTTGTCTCCAGTCTGTCAGTTATGTGGGTGGCATTAACCAAACGTCTCCAATGAGACTTTTTGTTGTCTCCAGTCTGTCAGTTATATGGGTGGCATTAACCAAACAGCTGCGATCAGAGACTTCTTGTTGTCTCCAGTCTGTCAGTTATGTGGGTGGCATTAACCAAACGACTCCAATGAGACTTCTTGTTGTCTCCAGTCTGTCAGTTATATGGGTGGCATTAACCAAACGACTCCAATGAGACTTTTTGTTGTCTCCAGTCTGTCAGTTATGTGGGTGGCATTAACCAAACGACTCCAATGAGACTTTTCGTTGTCTCCAGTCTGTCAGTTATGTGAGTGGCATTAACCAAACGGCTCCAATTATTGTATTACCACCTACATAACTGACAGACTGGAGACAACAAAAAGTCTCATTGGAGTCGTTTGGTTAATGCCACCCATATAACTGACAGACTGGAGACAACAAGAAGTCTCATTGGAGTCGTTTGGTTAATGCCACCCACATAACTGACAGACTGGAGACAACAAAAAGTCTCTGCTATTCCTTTCACCCAGTCAACTTTCTGTTCAGCTAAAGAACACAAATCTCTCACCGCATGAGAAAGTTTCTTTTGGGAACTCCGCAGTTTCCGTTGCTACTTAGATAAGGGTGAGCGATTTTTAAAAAAACGTCCGACTACCGTAAAAAAAAAAATCACTCAATTGTTCATAAAGCTAGGATCGCCAAGCCCTTTCAATTATCGACTTATTGAGCAAACAGCTGCCCCAACTGTTAAATAATCAAGGGGAAAATCACTCAATGTAATGTCCACATTGTAAGGTGAACATATTAAGTCTATTTACTCGTCTCCGGTCTTGTTAGTTCCGCCATTTTCCTCCCTGGGATACCTCATGAACTGATTGGTCATTTTCAGCACCTAATGATTCACTACAAAATAAATACCAAGAATTCACTGTGTAAAATAAATTCGACAAATACAATCAATTATAATTACGTTTCGCCAGCTTGGAATATTCGTAAAAAAACATAACAATATGGGAAAAAACATCGAATTTTAGTAACTATTATTTTCATTATTTACATTTAGACTTTTCTCAACATATTTTCATATTAATACTGGTTTCTGGCATGGCCAGGTGGTTAGGGCGCTCGACTCACAATCTGCGGGTCTCGGGTTTGAATCTCCGTCACATCAAACATGCTCACCCTTTCAGCCGTAGGGGGGGGGGGGGGTTACGAATCCCACTATTCGTTGGTAAAAGAGTAGATCAAGTTTTACACTGCTAAATTAGCTATTCAGAGTTATTACGACACTGCTAAATCAGCTATTCAGAGTTATTACGACAAAGTGTAATTTTACTGGTTCTATAAATTAGCTTTGATGTGTTTTGGTCATCATATTTTTGATAATACATAGAAAACGTATTTTGCCGTTCATGGTTAACTATATACATTCTCAGCACATATTTTTAAATACGGAATACAAACAATAACTGGTTGTTATCGCTGCTTAGTCACGTGGTAGTTATCTTGTCCCAGATTTACTTAATATTGGCTTCAGCACTATTTAAAAATGTGCACTAGTTAATTTGTGTATTTATCTGTATGGTATTTACTATTCTGTCAAGAGTTATGAGACCCCTGGTGTCTCAGCGGTACGTCTGAAGGTTTATAACATTTAAAATTGTTTCATAAGCAGAGCAAGCACAGATAGTTCATTTTGTAACTTTGTGTAACTTAACAACAAAATAAACAAACCCAGAATATGATATTTTGATGTGTTGCGGTTTATCAAAACGTAGATGTTTTCACTATGTAAATAGCCCATTTCTCATGATTTACTCAAGAGATCCTGTAAGCTATGTATTTCAAGGAATAACTTTCTTGATGATAAAGAAAATCGTACTCTATTTAAATAAGCACTGGTTAAATGTTCAATGACTGCATAATATTTACAACACAGTAGATATACACACTTTCTTCTACCTTCATTTTAGATCCCCTGGTGAAGTGTTCACAAGTTATATATTTTACTTAAATTTCCAAGAAACTTACTTAATAAAGTGCATTTTTCGTTATAATTAATGACGATAGGGTGCAGCAAATGGAATAATTTTATTTCATTGTCGTCAAC
>NW_013669905.1:88490-89554 GCF_000517525.1 Limulus polyphemus
CTGATCGCAGCTGTTTGGGTGGTGCTAACTGCAGAACTTACAAACTGGAGACAACAAAAAGTCTCTGATCGCAGCTGTTTGGGTGGTGCTAACTGCAGAACTTACAAACTGGAGACAACAAGAAATTTCTTGTTGGAGACATATGGATGATACCATACCACCTACAACTATTATTTTTAGCTTCTTGCGTCTTCTCAATTTTGCAGAAAATTTATATAGAGTTTTAATTGAATTCGCTTGGGACAATTATAACATTGTCTATATATAGGAAATAACTATTTGTCTAGAAAGTCTCACTTTATCAGAGTCAACTAACTTCACATTTAGTGCTAGAATACTTGACCATATTCGTGTTTCATTTTAGACAATTTAAATTCAGTAGTAGATTGTAAAGTTTTTTCCCCGAAATTTCAGATCGTTTTAATAAATTGATCTTGTTAATCTCTGTGGCAGTCTTACCATTCACTATATCCGTAACCGTTTCCGTCCACAACGACATACGAAACTACTTGTTTTCTTGTTTTGATTGAGTACCTGTCTTTGACATGTCAAAATTCTATGTTTCCGCAATCGAAATCCTTTTAAACTTTAACTGACTTTTTCGAAAACTGCATTCTTATCGGTCTGATTAATCGTTTTAGGTCTGTTCATAAGATGTTCTTCCGCATGAAGAAGTAAACCAATTTCAGCTATCCTAACGACTCTGCCATTTTTCGCAAGTGTACTGAGATATACACTTGGTAGATTCATTGCTTTGCAGCCAATTGGAAAGTGTCGTACTTGTATGTTATTGGTTTAATTATTTTACACATTTCTTCAGTTTCGATAAGATCTGTGGACTGAGCACGCGTTAACCAATCAATGGTCAGTTTCGATAAGATCTGTGGACTGAGCACGATTTAACCAATCAATGGTCTTTTGAGCTACTTGTAGACATTATGATTGGTTGATGCGCTTTTTCGAAAGCCTCTTTTAAATTTGCCCTCCAGTGGCACAGCGGTATGTCTGCGGACTTGCAACGCTAGAATCCGGGTTTGGATACCCGTGGTTGGCAGAGCACAGAT
>NW_013669905.1:89585-93341 GCF_000517525.1 Limulus polyphemus
GCACAGATAGCCCATTGTGTAGCTTTGTGCTTAATTACAAACAAACAATCTTTTAAATCTATGGTTGCGTCTTTCTAACTATGTTCTTGTTTTTCGATTTTTTTTTCTGCGAATAACTTTAGTACGCTATTCTGATGCTTGTAAAATTTTGGGGAACGTTTCAAGTTTTTCTTCTTACATTCTTCGCTTCGTTCTTTGAATTTTCAAACCCTCTTGATTCGAATACTATTGGAATCTTTTATCTGAGTGGATAAAAAATGTTTTCAATTTCGGTACAACAGCTCATACTTCATGAAATTTTGATCTGCCAGTTCACTGTTGGCACCATATTGGCATTTCCTGAACTTTTAACTAGATTTCTTTGTGATTGAGAGATGGTCCACAGATTTGTTGGTAAAAAAATAACTTGTTAATTTCTCGATAACACGCCTTCTCTTAAACATTTACGTTATATCAACACCACGTGAAACAATTCAATTTTTGGCCAAATTTATAGCATATAAATAAACAAATAACCAACAAGTCTCACTATCTATCTATCTATATATATATGTAGTTCTCAGTGGCTGGGCAATAAGTGTGAGGGCTTCTACCACTAAAGACAGGGTTTCGGTATTCGTGGTAGGCACAACACAGATAGCCCATTGTATAGTTTGCGCTTAACAACTAACAAACAAACTTATTGTAAAGTAGAGTTGATTTGTCCGTTCGTCTGTCTGGCCCCCAGTGGCACAACGATATGTCTGCGGAGTTACAACGCTAAAAACCAGGTTTCGATACCCGTGGTGGGCAGAGCACAAACAGCCCATTGTGTAGCTTTGTGCTTAACTTCAAAAAAACAAACAAAACAAAACCGTCTGTCTGTTACCACTATTTATTGTAAAGAACTAGGTGAAATAATTTTGATGAAACTTGGTAGAGGAACTGAGATCGACAATCTAACTTTAAATGAATAAACAAACGAGTTTGGAAGCCATTACAATTTTACTGCCTTGATGCGGTAGAGGAGAGCTCAGCCGAGTAAGGAGGTCGGTAATGAAGCCGACGAAAAACGAATATGACGTCTAATGCCGCGATCAGTTCGTGTACCTCGGACGAACGGTTCGTGTGTCTCGGCTTAAAATGGTGGAAGGGGGAGCCTACATCCTCGTTTATAGCATCACGCCTAAAACTCGGCATTGCCAGAAACCTTTACAACAAAACACAAAATGGCATGCTTTTGCAAAGCCTTAGAAATAATTATTCAGTTTGAATGGTTTCATGATTAACAAAAGTGCTAAATCGTTATTGAAAATTTTAGTGATATTACTCCTCGATATTAGTATTTAGAAATAATATCAGTAACATAACTGACTTTCCAGGCCCCCCATTGGCACAGCGGTATGTCTGTGTACATACAACGTTAGAAACCGGGTTTCGACACCCGTGGTGGGCAGATAGCCCATTGTGTCGCTTTGTGCTTAATTACAAACAAACAAACAGGACATTCCAGTTTTCTTCAGAAATCGTCCCTCGGTGGGTGAACGGTAAGTTCACGGAGTTACAAGGCTTAAATCCGGGGTTCGATTCTCCGCGATGGAAAAAAACAAACAAACAAATAACCTTCAAAAATCCCATGTGACCGCTTATAACCTGCAAAACGGCTACGTGTACGTGTTTGAACTGAGTAGGTGTTATACACTCACTTGTTCATATTATCAAATAATCATTTCATTGAACACTAAAATCACTTAGTTCTTCTGTCTTTCTCTGTGAAACCTCCTAGTAGAAGAGGTTAAACACTAGTTCGAATAGATACTCAGTCAACTTCTGTTGTCAAAAAACTTCTAACCCACGTAGATCAGGACTAAAAACTAGATGTACATCCGCAGGGTCCCCGAAAGTGTTCTGTTTCAAGAGTAAATAAAACCAAAATTAAGAGTAACAAATATTTTTATTTCTTATATTTGAAGTTCATATGTCATGTTGTGTTTTTAGCCTACAGAGTGCATAGTTCTCGTGATTCATGGCATGCGCACGTTTTACTGACGTCACGACAGTTCAAGTTGCAACGTTAGGCGTTTTAGTGTCTATTGACTGACTGACAGATAACACACTACTGTATAATGGTGCGAGTGGTTAAAATAGGTGACCCCCTTAAGGTGGCCTTTGGCCCCCTTTCGGAAAAATAAACTTGACCATCATTATTTAAATATGTTAAGGCTCAAAGTGGGGGGGGGATTGTCAAACCAGTGAGTAAACTTGGATATGGTATACACCCACACTAAATGAATTAGTAAAAGAATCTATATATAGCTAGTGAGAAATAATCTTAACTCAACAGAATTTATTATTTAAACGAGGTAGATTTTGTTGAATAAGTAGGCTATAATTAGAAGTTCCAAGCCTGTCCGTTAAAGAGATTTTGTGTCCAGTTGTTTGACTGTGTGTGTGTGTGGATGGAAGAGGTAAGGAGATGATAATTGGTGACCGGCTCTTTACGAAATCCTCGTCTTCATGGATACCTATAATTAAATGGCGTTAGGTAGCTTGGCAGCTGTCACACGTATATTAGTAAATGACCCATAGACGGAAGGAGGTCGGAATGTAATCTTTAAAATGTAAAAAAAAAAAAATGTTTTATTTGATATGTTGATTTAAAGATAATCTCCATTTGTATTCGTGTGTAGTTTTAATGTAGTTTTAAAAAATTAAGCCCTGTTTACCTGAGGAGGGAAGGCAAGAAAAAGCAGTACTGTCGTATTTGTGAAATGGTTTGTTTCTGTATATCCAAGAAAAGGCAGTACTGTTGTATCTGTGAGATGGTTCATTTCTGTATATCCAAGAAAAGGCAGTACTGTCGTATCTGTGAGATGGTTCGTTTCTGTATATACAAGAAAAGGCAGTACTATCGATCTGTGAAATGGTTCATTTCTGTATATTCAAGAAAAAGCAGTACTGTCGATCTGTGAAATGGTTAGTTTCTGTATATCCAAGAAAAGGCAGTACTGTCGTATCTGCGAAATGGTTCGTTTCTGTATATCCAAGAAAAGGCAGTACTGTCGTATCTGTGAGATGGTTCGTTTCTGTATATCCAAGAAAAGGCAGTACTATCGTATCTGTGAGATGGTTCAATTATGTATAACCAAGAAAAGGCAGTACTGTCGATCTGTGAAATGGTTCAATTCTGTATATTCAAGAAAAGGCAGTACTGTCGATCTGTGAAATGGTTCAATTCTGTATATTCAAGAAAAAGCAGCAGTGTTGTATCTGTGAGATGGTTCGTTTCTGTATATCCAAGGAAAAGCAGTACTGTCGTACTTGTGAAATGGTTTGTTTCTGTATATCCAAGAAAAGGCAGTACTGTTGTATCTGTGAGATGGTTCGTTTCTGTATATCCAAGAAAAGGCAGTACTATCGATCTGTGAAATGGTTCATTTCTGTATATTCAAGAAAAAGCAGCACTGTTATATCTGTGAGATGGTTCGTTTCTGTATATCCAAGAAAAGGCAGTACTGTCGTATTTGTGAAATGGTTCGTTTTGTATAACCAAGAAAAGGCAGTACTGTCGTATCTGTGAGATGGTTCGCTTCTGTATATCTAAGAAAAGGCAGTACTGTCGTATTTGTGAAATGGTTTGTTTCTGTATATCCAAGAAAAGGCAGTACTGTCGTATCTGCGAAATGGTTCGTTTCTGTATATTCAAGAAAAGGCAGTACTGTCGTATTTGTGAAATGGTTCATTTCTGTATATCCAAGAAAAGGCAGTACTGTCGTA
>NW_013669905.1:93463-97416 GCF_000517525.1 Limulus polyphemus
GTACTGTCGTATTTGTGAAATGGTTTGTTTCTGTATATCCAAGAAAAGGCAGTACTGTCGTATTTGTGAAATGGTTCGTTTTTGTATATACAAGAAAAGGCAGTGCTGTCGTATCTGTGAAATGGTTCGTTTCTGTGTATACAAGAAAAGGCAGTGCTGTCGTATCTGTGAAATGGTTCGTTTCTCTTTATACAAGAAAAGGCAGTACTATCGATCTGTGAAATGGTTCGTTTCTCTTTATACAAGAAAAGGCAGTACTATCGATCTGTGAAATGGTTCGTTTCTGTTTATACAAGAAAAGGCAGTACTGTTGTATTTGTGAATTAACTGTTTCCGCTTGAGTAAATAACAGAAAAAGAGACTATTACACGTGTTCCTGTTTTGTTTTTTGTTCTTTTTTTTTACGAAAAGAAAGACTGACATATTGTTTATGACGAGAAATTGTGCGCGCGCCAGAAAGGAGAGAGAATCGTGTGTTGAAACTTCTGTGCGAATAAGAAATGACAGAAATTGACAAACAGTGACGATCACTTGACTGTAAGAGTAAATTCTGAATGTACCTGAGTAGTCGTAGTCAGTTCAGTTGGTTGTAACGACGAACGTCTGTTTGTTGAGATAAAGAGGTTTATATAATCGATCCATTGATTTCTCGTACATCTTGTATCGATTTACAAAACTCGGAGGTATTTATTTTCTCTAAACACTGGACCGATCCTGAACTTTATAGTGATTTAGTGGCACCGGATAATTGATGTTCAATATACCCCACAGTGTTAGTGGTATTGAGGAGGATATATATTAGGCTCAAGTGATATTTATAATACATTGTGTTGGTTATAATATTGTATCTAAACTGTGTTGGTTGTGATGGTGATATACTGTGTTGATTGTGGTGGTAATAATGGTAATATACTGTGTTGGTTGTGGTGGTAATAATGGTAATATACTGGGTTGATTGTGGTGGTAACAATGGTAATATACTGTGTTGGTTGTGGTGGTACTAATGGTAATATACTGTGTTGATTGTGGTGGTAATAATGGTAATATACTGGGTTGATTGTGGTGGTAATAATGGTAATATACTGTGTTGATTGTGGTGGTAATAATGGTAATATACTGTGTTGGTTGTGATGGTAACAATGTTAATATACTGTGTTGATTGTGGTGGTAATAATGGTAATATACTGTGTGTTGATTGTGGTGGTAACAATGGTAATATACTGTGTTGGTTGTGGTGGTAATATTGTAACTATACCGTGTTGATTGTGGTAGTAACAATGGTAATATACTGTGTTGATTGTGGTGGTAATAATGGTAATATACTATGTTGGTTGTGAAGGTATGTATTCATTTATATAGTGTGTACGATGTAGGATGTGTTTGGAAGACTGATGTAGCAGAATAGACGTGTTTGTTAATGTTTTGAAGCAGTAGTCTGTGTACAAGAGGCCTTACTATTATTCGTTTTCGTTCCCAGACGGCCAGACACATGGGAACATGTGGTATCGAATGAAGCTGTAAAATAAACCTAGCCTATGGGGAATGTAGACGGTAATGTTGTTATTATGAATCTCTATAAATAGTTTTTTAGCTTAGCGGTCGTCAACCCCACGATATTCATTCTTTAGAGGAAGCAAAATATCACTCTTTTTGTATGTGTGTGACGTAAGCTCGTTTTAAAAACGTATTCCAGGTGTGTGGTTGTAGTGCACGAGCACCATACTTTTTCTTCTTTCTTTCTTTAAGAACCAGTAAGTTGTTAGTATTGCTAGACTTTGTTTTTTATTTATTCTCGCTAAGTCACAAAAAACACATGCAAAATATCGTTATGATTTTACGTCCAGCAAGTTGTTTGTGAGTCTATTTGTTGAGGTATCCTATTTATTTTAATATATTACTTTTGCATCTCCATTCATTCGTTCCCCGAGGATCTGTGTTCTTACCCTTTATTATTCTGCTTGTCCTGAATCTTCTATATCTTTCCATTTGGTTAAGTTTGAGGTGTACGTCAGAAATGTATACTTCAAACGTGTCATTTATCTTTAATATTAATAGTATTGTGACAAAGAAATGATTTATTGAATTGTATTAAAACTTTTGTTACGTGGCTGGAAAAATGAAAGACGGTGTATCTCAGATATTTTAGTCCATAATTATGAATGTTTACCAGCATTTTATTGGTGAAAAAATGTTGGCACTGAGCCAAATTTATCCCGCGCTGAAAACAATAATAGTTGTGATATATTCAGTTGAGAGTGGCGACTAACAACATAGAAAGAAAAAGGTGAACTGGATACGCGTGCAGGAACTTAACTGATAGCGAAAGTTGTAAACAACTCACCATCCTTTCTTCTACCACTAGTTTCGTGATTGGGCCTTACATTGGTTGACCAATTACAGACCGTTGTCGTGTTTGTGCTCCGTACCTTCACTAACAGTCTGCAGTACCTCGACGCGAGACGTCTGATAGAGAAGTGGCTTTTGAGCATGCGCCAAACACTCACGACGAAACTCTCGTAGTTTGACTCGCTCTCTCTTTGTATGACCTGGCGTTGTGACCATCCTGTAACATAGCTGGTGTAAGCAGTAACGTTAGGATATTTACGAAAATTATACGTGTGTACGTCGTTAGTTGACAATGCAGATATCAGCACCAGATTCATTTAGATAACTGTAGAAATATATAAACAGTTTCGTTATTATATACATTTTAAAGTAATTATCTTAAACCCAAAGTCAAAGTTTATGTCCGAAATACGTAAACACACACACATATATACTGTCTGTATATTACGTCCGCGTTGCTTTACTCACTTCTTGCTGCATACGTTCATGTCTGTTTTGAAACACAAGTAATATTCGTCAACTTTATGTATTTCTCACGAAAGAAACAAAAGGTAAGCCATATCTTGGATTCTACGTATTCGGGTGTCTACAATAAGCATAATGAAGAAGTATCTTGAAGAAACAAACGTTGTTTTGAAATCAATAAAACAGTGTCGTCAAACGATGAAACAAATTTCATAGGTTATGAGTAGATTAAATGAGAGTTTATGTAAAAAAATGTTATTGTTATTGAGACGAGAAAGTACAAGTATGTAGTCAATGTCTGTCAGATTTCTGTACAACGTGATGAACGTCTATTTCGGTTGCACTTGTAAATATGCGTTGTCAAGATTTATATTATTTTGTGTTCTACCGTATTATGTTGTCATATTGTGTAATATATGACGTAGCTATGTGTATGAGAGAATTGTAAGGGTAAAACTAACGAATATTAAATCAATCAATATTATTAACACCATCACGAAGCTAAATGAAAAACATGAATAACAAATCCAGCCAGTTTCGGCTTCCGCCAGATCGAGGCTCTAAGCAGTAATTAGATCACACAATCCACTGAGTAAGAGGTTGCGTGTTAGTAAGGGGTTTAGGGGGACTTCCCCCAAGGAAACTTTAATTTACAAGTAAGATTTAGATGTATAACTTATCTTTTAAATTATTAAACATCACATATATTTTGTTGTACTCTTGCGAGAAGACGAAAATAGTGAATATATTTTTTTCATTCCACCAATGCGAAGCCCCAAGCAAGCACGTGGCTCACTTGTGCACTGCGCACAATACAACAATGTTAAAATGACGTCATGAAACGCAATTTTTCCATTGTGATAAACAGAATTTGAGCTGTTTAAAATTGTTACACAGTGTTTGAAAATCAGTATATTTATAAGTTGGTTGTGACACTAAGACGGTAAGAGCGACTGATGCTATCTTCTGTAACAACACGAAGAGTGGAATCTGAAGCTTAGACCCTGTTACTGTAACTACCGTTACTGCAACAAGAAACTATTCTTCATGTACTAGCGAAGAGCACAAGCCACATATAATGTATTAATGAAGAGTAATGATTAGTTTTACCTATGAAAAGTAGTAACCTTGTAAATATATAT
>NW_013669906.1:0-5485 GCF_000517525.1 Limulus polyphemus
TGAATGGATTGGTACTGTAAGTTTTACTGGAACCATATTATTTGGTACTTACTGAATGGATTGGTACTGTAAGTTTTACTGGAGTTTTTTTACCAAACTTATGAAGCACATAAAAGGTTAAATAAAGAGTAGAGTGGTCCATCTCTAAAGTTAATGAATCTGTCATTGTAGGCGTTTAAGTAAACCTGTAAATATTTGTAATGAGTGAAATGTTGCACAGAAGGTTGTAGATGAAGAACACTATTTTTAAACCTTTTATTCTAAATTTTGTAACTCTATAAATGTACGTTGTTACCTTTAGTATTTATGAAGCCAAAATTGATATTGATAAATCTCTACTGTAAAATCAATATTTGTAATATCAAGGCATTTCACTTTAACAGTTTCATTACGGACACAGATGATAAAACTGTATCATGAAAAGTTTCATAACAGTAACTGTAAGTGATAATACATGTACAATACATTTGATTTTCAACTTCTCTTAGAAACCACCGATAAAGTTTAATGTCTTAAGATAGATAATGAAGCAAAAACAAATATGTTAAAAGTTTTGTTTTATTTGGAATGTGAACACCAAGTAAATGAAGATTAGCTTGTTTTTTTTCTGACATTCTTCTCTCTTCGTAATTGCGTTTACAGCGGCATTTGAAGTTACAATCAATGGAATAATGATAAAAAAATAATTTATAAAAAGAAAAGGTTAAATATACAATAAAACCTTACGAAACTTAAACTTCCCATTCACAAAGTGAAAATAAATATTTTTAGTAAATAAACCTTGTGGAATGCCGATAAGAACTGAATCTATTTACAAAGCAATAAAATAAAAAAAAGTCTAATGAATTGTATCGATTGTTTGCATTACGATTGGGATAGAATAAACTACTTGATGTACACTAACTTGGATAACATTAATATTTATAATAAAGGTTACATCATCAACAGCATTATTTAGAAGTGTAAATAAATAAACGAGACTTGAAATTTTTCCTTCTATCTATCAAACTGATAAAATGATATTGATCAAGTTGCCATAACAAAAATTCTGGATATGTACTATGTTACCTACAGTAATTTTAAAAATCTACACTGAACTTGTTTCTATACAATCTCTTGATAATTAGGATCTCAAATGACAGAGGCATACTCTTAATGGATTTTTAACTAGTGTAAAAGATTGAGGTAGTTATTTTTTAAACAATAATGTGGGTATTTTTTCTAATTAAAATGCCCATATTTTTTAAGAGTTGTTTACAATATGGCCATTACAAGTTAATTTTCACAAAATATATTTTTAAACCTTTAACTACATATGTTCTATTACAATTACTATTTAAAAAGAAATATCTATTTTTACATTTGTCCTTTTATATGACTTTTTTTCTTTTTTGATATCACGTTTACATGGCCGACCTTTTAATTCTAACTTGAAACTAATTTACTTTGCTTATGCAGTACTGCATTTTAGTACGTAAAAATCCTTACAGAATTTTTCTTATGTTGTTTATTATGCAAGAGATTAACAGTTTGATCAAACAAAATCTAATAAACTAAGCTCAAAAGAAACAATAATTTGTAATAAAGACCAGTAAGCCGAAATTTTCATCATCAACTTGGACTTAGAAACAAAAAACTTACCGATTTGGGATCCGGATAAGAACCTCTCTGTAACTTGGAATTTGGTAACATTAAGAAAAGCAGCTTCATATCTTTTTAAAATTTAAAAAAATCAGCTGTCAAAAAATAGTGAAATTTATCTTTTTCTCCACCTTGTTGAAGAAGTAAAACGCATAGTAAACAAAGAAGAACCAGCACGAAACAAAACTCCACTGATAGATCTTAATCCAGAGTAGAATTTGTCAACTGTAGCATGTACGTCAATATTTTTGGGTCATTGTTTAACTATAACAAGTTTCCCTAATTAGAGGAACTACTATTAAAATACAAAAATGGTAACATGTCACACATAAAATTACAGGACCAAACTTTAGGGATGGAGTAACACCATAGTGACTCTACATACAGGACCAAACTTTTGGGATGGAGTAACACCATAGTAATCCTATATACAGGACCAAACTTTAGGGATGGAGTAACACTGTAGTGACTCTATATACAGGATAAAACTTTTGGGATGAAGTAACGCCATAATGACTCTACATACAGGACCAAACTTTTGGTCAAATCTGGAATACTGTCACAGCTGTTCCAAATGCTGGAATGTCATTATTCTTATGTTCCTGAATCAATCTAAAACACTATAGAGTCACTACAGTGTTACTTTTAATAATTAAATTACTTTTCATAGACAACAGATTTGTTAGAAAGTAGTGATTGAGACAAATCAGAAGGATGGAGTAACACTGTAGTGACTCTATATACATGACCAAACTTTAGGGATGGAGTAACACTGTAGTGACTCTATATACAGGACCAAACTTTAGGGATGGACAAATACAGCTTAATCATGTAGCAAAATGGGGGTATGGTACCCCTAAAAAACAAATAATTAAGTGACAAACAAAAATAATTCCACTTTTTAACTTTTTTTTTTTCATCACTAAGTTCATATTTGCACGTCTTTTACCTGTATTCAAAAAACAGAGATAATTAGTTTGTATACAAACTCCAAATATTAAACATTATTATTCTTTTCCCAAAACCAAAATATTGGTTAGGTCAAACAAACCAGATGTGGTAAAGTTTATAAAAATATTATAATACAGATAAAAGCTGTAATACTTTTATTAAAAAATCTTATGTCTGCAAACATGATATGGACGGTAATTAAATAATGTTTTTTTATTTTTAAATCGTATGTCTGCAAACATGGTACAGAAGGTAACTATTTTGGACCAGTAATAAATCTACAACTACTCAATCCAACAACGGGGAGATTTTTAAAAGATTCAAGAGATTATTATAAATATAACTTGGACGTTAACAATAATTATGTCTATAATGCTTACACAGGACTACTACAAGTAAGTAAAAAAAAAACGTTCTTTTATCTCCTAGACTACAAACACTTTAAAATAACATTATCAAAATTACTTGTATACAGTGGACAAAGTTTGTTGTATAGGTTGGATGTTGACTTTACAGTAGTGTTAAATCCAAGGTTTATCAGTAAGTAAACTATCACTGTCTATCAAATGTTAAGGCTTTGATAAGTTTTTTTCGACATCTTTGATAATTCTGTTACGTTTATTCACGCATCACTTTTTGCTGTAAAACTCGTCTGTGGCTTCTTTATATATTAAATGTAGAAATAACGTACGAGAAAAGATTTAAACCGTTTTAGATAAGTACAGTCTTATTGTTATATATAAATAAAAACCACAACCTTTAGTAAGAATCCGAGCAGTTACTGAAATGTTAAGTTTCTAAAGAATAGTACAACTTTTTTCAGTCTTCTCAACGATGGTAACTTCTTCATTTTTGCTGGCAGCGACAACTTGTTCGACCACCTGTGTTACAGATAGAACTATATATATACCACCATGCTGTATTACATAACTGTATTTACTCGCATTCATTCAAGTTTGATTACCTGTTAGGTAAACTTGAATATTTCTTATAGAACATACTTTATTTAGTGCTAACCAGTACCGTGATACCACAAGCTGGATTATAGGCAGGTTATGCTTATTTAAGTCTTAAGTCTGTACCAGTTGATGAAACTATAAAACACCCTAGCTTAAAACACAACTTTCAGCATATACTTTATCCCTGATCACTGAATAAGTTTAATATAACAGGTGTTCAAAGTATGTGCTTGATTATGTAAATGAACAAGAAACAGTATCGTTTGTACGTTTATATTGGGGGTTTGCTATAGCCCATTCTCTAGATAAATGTCTTAAAATGAAGCCACTGTCAGTTAAACTGTTTTGAATACTGTATTTAATAATACTTATTACCTGTATAGATATACTGCTATTATAAGATGTTTTATATATTTTTGTAATTGGTTTTTTAATCCAGTTGTCAAAATATAATTTTCTTGACTTCAGAAGGCAAATAATAATAGAAACGTAGCTTAACATTAGCAAAGAAACTAGGTGTTTTCTATAAACGTGGCTTAATATTAGCAAAGAAACTAGGTGTTTTCTATAAACGTGGCTTAATATTAGCAAAGAAACTAGGTGTTTTCTATAAACGTAGCTTAACATTAGCAAAGAAACTAGGTGTTTTCTATAAACGTAGCTTAACAGTAGCAAAGAAACTAGGTGTTTTCTATAAACGTAGCTTAACAGTAGCAAAGAAACTAGGTGTTTTCTATTAATGCACATTTAAGTTATATCTGTCAAGTTTTGAGATGAAGGGTTAGTTTCCACCAACAATCGTACTTGTCACACTCCAGAAACAGGACTGGAAGCAAATTTAAAACATTTAAATGTAAAAGAAACAGTGGCCTTTTTTTTTTTTTAATGTTCCCATGTCAGTCTGTATTTATAACATGGCTCCTTACTTGTTAATTTCTCGTATCATTAGCTTACGGATGAAAAAATCAACCCGAAACTTAGCAAGGGGGTTGATTTGATGAGTACCACAAATTGAGTGTTTGTACTTAAGCTTGTGATGGAGAAACGTGTCATCTTTTAAGCTCTTGTTTCTATTCCTATGAAAATCTAATAAAAATATATTTGATATTTTTTAGCCTCAGTCGAGTTAATCCGTTTTCTAGGCTACATCAACATTATTTGTTCCTTCATGCATGTAATTACAACAACATTTCAAGCATGAACTTTTGTTTTTACCTGTTTTCTTATTCACTCAAAGAGTGTTTTTGTAATTGTGTTATTTGCCACTAGTATGCCGTAGAAAGATAATACAGTGTGTGACTAGGAGTTAGTATATCAAAATTGGAAGGTCCAAGGTTCGGGATAACAATGTGCTCTACATTTTTAACTTTAGGGGCATTATAACAGTCAACCCTGCTATTAACTTAATAGTAGCTCTGTGGGACTGGGTGATACCGACTGGTTACCCTCCATCTGATAAACAGCAATAAATTATGGGTGGTTATGCCCGGATCTTGGTGTCTGTAATCTGACCCTTTTAACCTACGTGTTTCATAAATCAACTGTTGGTTTGAAACTACTAACTTTTATTAAGATAAATTAGTGGGAGTTCATTTGCTTTTGCACCACAAAAAAAAAATGTCATTGATAATATTGAAACTATAATGGCTAAACAAAATTGGTAGTATATGATGTAATAAGAAAAGTTCTAATGGTCAGTATGTTGACTTGTTAATAGTGTTCGTGGTGTTGAGTGTGAAACGGTCAGTAGAACACTATTAAATGGTGTTGAGCGTAAACTGGTCAGTAGAACACTTAACAAGTCAACAATGGTGTTGAGTGTGAAACTGGTCAGTAGAACACTTAACAAGTCAACAATGGTGTTGAGTGTGAAACTGGTCAGTAGAACACTATTAACAAGTCAACAGTGGTGTTGAGTGTGAAACAGGTCAGTA
>NW_013669906.1:6485-24012 GCF_000517525.1 Limulus polyphemus
ATTAGTGTCAATTTTGAAAGGTTGGTTTATAGTTAGAAACCATTTGGATTAATGGCCACTCACACTGATATATCTTGACCCATTCACACCGCTGGTCAGTTTCCTTAATTTGTGATATTGAGTACATGCAGAGGATTAAACCTTATATGTCAAATTAATCACCCAGTTACAAGTGCCAACAAACATTTATTCCTCTCTAAATATGTTGATTTTTGTGTACACAGATCAGTACAATAAAGTTTACTGTGTAATGACAAAAACAACATACATAAGTAGCCAATGTTCCAAAAATAAACATCTATAATTTTTGTCTTGCCAAATATCATTGGAATATTAAATATGTCATTAATTTACCCCAATCACTCGCTGCAAAAATACTTTGGCCTGAGAAGTATTTGTTGAAAACTTCTAACAAAAGTACAGCTACAAATTCAATACAAGTTCGCTTTATATCAAATTAATTTTTACCTTGTGATTTTTACTTATTCTAAAATACCTATGAAATTGGGGAGAATACAATGTTTTTAACAGTCTTATGATGTAAAACACTTTTTTACGACAAAAAGTAATAAACTGCTGACAAATACACTTTTTTTTTCTTCTATTCATTATCACAGTACCACTTCCTTTGTCAGTTTCAAGAATTGTAATATAAACAAAGTAACAGAACATTTAATAATGGGAGAACCCTGATAAGTAACATGAATGTCAGGGTTACACTATAATAATTTTGGCCATAAAATACACAAGATGGGTAAAGAAAACGGAGAGATCTCTGGACAAACTTTGATCTAGCAAGAATATGTAGTTGATTTTACCGGACAAAGGAACCTGTACAGTGATTACAAATATAATTGTCCATATTCAATATTTCTAACGGGCCAAGCGTGTTAAAATGTAAGAAACTCCAAGTTATCGATAGATGTATGTTCCGGAACTTTAATAATCTCGTAATATAAAACAGTCGGTACAGTTTGAAATCGAATAACATTCTAAAATGTGTAAAATACTAAATCCGTAAACCAACATGCCGTTACCGTTTAAATAACAAATTGAATACATTTCATTTATGCTTCTGCTGTTTACAAAAAAAACATTGCTCTATGCTCTACCTTTCCCATATAACGAGTCTATATTTCTACATAAAAAATAAGAATATATATATATAAGCTTTTCCCACAAAAAGTATCATTAAATTTCCATCAATTGAACACTTCTGTTCCCAAATTGAAGCACGGTGATTTAAAATGGTAACTTGTTCACATACATAAACGTTTGCAAAACTGAATTACATAACAGTACTTCAAATTAATAGCCATAAAGTTTTCAAACTAGCTGAGAAAACTCCATTAAAACTATGTATTAATAATGTATTAACTACTTGAATTATTGGTTTCCTATCAAAAAGACACAGTACTGTGTATTAAGGTGGGCCATAACCGAGTGTTTTAACATATAATATCCACAGTTAAAAACAAACCTTTCAGAACAATATTTTCTTTCATGTCTTAAAAGCCTACATGTATATGTTTATTATAAAATAGCATTAATTATTAAGCTTTAATTAATAAGAGAACTTGTATATATATGTACAGTTCTACTTGTTCATACAAGGTGTTTCAGCATACAGCTTTAACTGACTTTAATATATATACAAATATCAGTTTTATCTGTTAGGTGCTCTTTGATATTTAGAATATGTCACTGCACGATTGCTATTAGTAGAGAGGTTGGAAATTTTACTGACTTGGAACTTTAGTTGTCATTATCTAATGATTATGGTTGAAGCCTAGAGTAACCTGATGTCAACTTTTGTTGGAGCCTAGAGTAACCTGATTCAACTTTTGTTGTCATTATCTAATGATTATGGTTGAAGCCTAGAGTAACCTGATGTCAACTTTTGTTGTCATTATCTAATGATTATGGTTGAAGCCTAGTGTAACCTGAGTAACAAATATTAACAATACATGAGAAAAGATGGCCCTTTATAGATTCCTAGGTATACCACTATAGGTTTATACCACAGTTATAATTAGTAAACTTGACCCACTAAAACCAGTAGTGGTCACACATGACCAGTGGTCAATAAATTTACCTTTGGTACATTATGATACTTATGTTTAAAATTGTAATTAGATGTACCTGCAGATTATTGGATGCTTCTTGACAAAATAAAAACCTCTAAACAATCAATACAAAAACACTAACGGACAAAAAAAAGTACATTAAGGATGTGAAAAAACAAACAAGACAATGCATGTACACAAGTAAGACATTTTGGTATATAACACTGAAATTCTAATCATTTGTTTTATTAAATGGGGCTTCACTCCAGAAATTTTGAGACCAGTGATATTATAGTTTGTGTATGGAAGGCATGACTGCTGTTTTTTGGTACCCTTATCCCAAGTTAGGGTTGACCAGTTTACTCTTGTGGGAGTTAGAAGAAAAAGAGGTAAGAAATAATCATTATTACTGTAACGAGTGGAAAACTTGATAATTTACTAAGATTTCTGTTTCCACTTGTACATTGTCTCACTCGTTTCTTTTCATCTTCGTAGCCTTACTGTACCTTTTGTTCATTATTACTGTAACGAGTGGAGAACTTGATAATTTACTAAGATTTCTGTTTCCACTTGTACATTGTCTCACTCGTTTCTTTTCATCTTCGTAGCCTTACTGTACGTTTTGTTCGTTAGGGTTTTTGTACTGATAATATCAATACATTATTTAATTTTCCACTCCATATAAAGTTTAAAAAAGATAATACATATTTATAATTCAAATACAAAAAGTTTTTCTCTGTTGATAAAATGGAATATTTAAAATCTTAAAAATTTAACTCCCAAATAATCTCTGAAAAAGAAATGACTGCTTTCTGGGATTACTCATTGAGTCCAGTTTTTTGTTTAATGGTTTATCTTTTTCTCAGGCTTTCTGGCATACCTAAAAATTCCAGGATTTTTCCTAACATTTTATTCAAATTTCAAAAATGTCACGAATTATATACCATAAACTTCCAGGACTTTTCACCAGTATTCAGGTTCTGTGACATGATTTTGTTGATACTTTTGTCAAAGACTGGTTTACAGTTATCAGTGATAGTAAACTTAACAAGTACTGCAAATACCTGTATTTATTTTATGTATAATGTCATTCATATCCTGCCACTGTAACTACTTCTTGTAGACATTGTAGTCAATTGTTTGATTGACATGGTCATATTAGTAGAAACGCTGAATGTTTAGAACATGAGATTTAAAGACTGGTTAGTTCCGAGTCTTCATTTTCGTGCGTCTATATTTTGACGTACTGCAGTCCAAGCCAAGTGCATCAATTTGAAGAGGTTAATATAGAAATGCATTTATCAATTCACTGCACCTGTTACAAAGTAATATTGTATTTGAAGACTAAGACATCATTTATTAAGCCAGTAACAGTGGATTACTAAACACTGGTGTATTAAAACCATAATTCTACACGTTGATGAGAAGTGTATTTTGACACTTAGAATATACACTATTGATATATTAGTAATCAATTAGCATAACTAAGGGGGGGGGGCAGATGTGGATTTGTTCTTAATATTGTGTTGCTTATAATTAATTGTAGAATTTTCCTTGCTTCTAGTTCAGAAGTTAGTACGAAAATTACTACAGTATTATGAAAGAATATTTCTAGATGTTACACTCTTCTTCGTGTACCTAAACAGTTTACTATAATATTAATTTCAAAGCCTGCATTGTGGCAGCATGGTATTCCAGGTTGAACAATGATGGTTGCCAAAAAAAAAAAAAAAGTTTTAAATTCTTTTAGGCACCAAATAAACACTGGAATGGGTATCGCGCAGCAGCTTGAACGATCTGACTTGTGAGTAACGTCACGTAACGGTAACAATGCTCATCTATTAGGTATGTTACTTCCATTTGTTTGGAATCACATTAAGTTTGTGTCTCTAGATACTGGTATACGATCCACTTGCAAGAAGTTTTTACACGACGAAGCTAATTATTCCTCAGAGTTTCTGGTACAGCTGCTAGAAAGCCTGATTTGACACGCATGATGTCTTAGTAATACCAATCAAATCCTCTTATCTATTTTACAATGAAGTCAATGATGATGATACCATAGGAATATTATTATAAACAAACCAATTTTCCACATTTTATATATCAATACAACTGATAATAGTGAGATGTCGTGACAAACAAAATGTGGCGAGCATTACTGGATAAGTTGCTAAACATTTATGTATGTTATTTTTTTTTCAAAATAAACTTTTAATAAAATTTCTACATACACAGAAATGTAATATTAACAATAATTTCTTTGGGAAAAAAATAAAACAAAATATTCATGAATAATTTTCACGTATTTAGAAAATGGTTTGCCTTAACTACGTATCAGACCACAAGGTGGAGAATTCAAGAATCTATCACTGCACAATAACAGAATGTGGAAAATAAAGATTAAAATACACATACATATATACACACACACAGTAACACAAGCTGGTAAGAGTCATTACAGCCTGTCTCATAACAATTCAAGAAGCCTTGGTTGGATTGTCAGTTTCAAAAAAGTGTAAAATATATCAAACTATTGAAAAAAAAAGGGGGGGAAAGCAAATGCAATTTACATAGTAAATTAAAAACCTAAAAAATTGCATTATATTACAATTTTGAGTCCTAAATATTTCAGAAGTGGTATACTGAAATGCAACTTAATGTTTTTTACTTAGAGTGTTTATTTGACCAAATGCATGTTAAAACTCGGTTGGAGGAGCACAACTGTGAAATCATTATACATCCTTCTCTTTGTCAAGAGAAGAGCTGGTAAAATCACATTAAAAACAGAAATCTACTTTTAAAATATTATAAAAAGGGTTAAAGTTACAGCTAGCTATAAAAAAATGTTTCACCTGGTAGATGAAGATGACATTTTTTTTTCATTTTCATCTTATTTTAACTGGTTTAGTATATCCTTAAAATGGTGCATCTGAATTAGTTTCAACTTAAAGACACTTCACGTTCCGTCGGTATTTTAAATATCTATATTATAAAACTGATAGTTCTGTGGGAAAAAATAAAGCAGTTATACACTCTCTCTCTCTACTGAAGAATACTTCCCCCAATATTAATTTCTATCTTGAATAAATGGACTTAGTTCTATTTTATGAGTCTATGTTCAAAAACTTAGAGCAGAGACAGTAAGGAGTTAAGACCGAGAACTGTTACAAAAAATGTGTCGTAATATTAATTTACTTAGATGAAAAATGTTTAAAAAGTTATATACATGTTCATTATATTTGTTTGAAGAAATCAAGTAATTTTGTTTTTCAGAAACTAAAGATTCAAGGGTAACAATATGATATTTGGTTTTGTAAAACATGATTTTAACATGGGAATTACACATCTAACAAACAATGTCTTAGGTTAAAACAAATGAGTAAAACCTAAAAAAGCTACCTATATATATATATATATATATATATACAATGTAATTCAAAAGTAACTCTTGCTTCCTCTATATCTTGTATGACGAAAGACTTATCACAAAGATATGGTCCAAGATTGTTACAAAAACGGTTTCATCTTTTTGCTACGGTCAAATGATCGAACATAACTACGCACTTACTAATCAACATTTCTGCTACAAAGTTAAAAATTATATTTAACTAAAATTTTTTTCTTCTTGTATGAAAGAAGATGCAATTGAAACAGTGTCAAATAAACTTAAGGCCATCCTAAATGTATATATATATATATTTAAACATATATAGAAAAAAAAAAAGCTAAGACCTTTAACAGTACCTCGACAGAAAGCAAACTTACACTAAAAATTCTTTTTTTTTGTTTGTTTTTACCTACTAAAATAACAAAACAAAGAAGAGCGATTCCAAAGCAGCGTGATGATGTTCCTCAATGTACGGCAGGATTCCGTTGAAGGATGGGTTAATCGGGTGGAAGAAAACTAGCTAAATGGTACTTGTTGCAGATGTGTGGCCGAACATCTTGATTCTGCAAGTTGTTATACATTAAGGATCAGTAATACTTGATGACAGATTTATCCTTTATTTTACCCACTTATATATACAAGTATTGACAATACTGTTTTCATTCAACCAAATATTTACAATGTATCGTAACAATGAAAAGGATAACTACATAGGCCTCGAAGCTTCTACCATCGACAATATTTTATTTAGTGGCCCTTGTTATAGACTGAAGTCGGTGTTATCCCTCTCCTTTTTTTAAATGCTTTCAAACTAAACATGCACGGATGACAACGTCCAAGAACCCAAAGGTAATGTAACTGGAATGCTTGAGAATTGTAGAGCATGAATTACCATTTGTACTTTCATATTACGAAGGAACTGTTGGGTTGAAATGGACATGTCACTTGATGAAGAAATACCTTATTTACAACTAGTATTTACTAATGTTATAGTGGTGTTAGCTTTCCCCTTAGTATTCTACTTGACGCACCGGATGTTTAACTTACCACTGTAGCTGTAAATCTATAAATAATGGACATGTCACTTGATGAAGAAATACCTTATTTACAACTAGTATTTACTAATGTTATAGTGGTGTTAGCTTTCCCCTTAGTATTCTACTTGACGCACTGGATTGTTAACTTACCACTGTAGCTGTAGCTTGTAAATCTCATTAAGAACCCTTTTCATCATGCCCTGTATCATGTTTTATCTATAATCATCGTGACAATACATTTCTAGTTCTCACCTGTTGGTTTTTTTTTTTTTCATTTGGTTAACAGAAGTTCATAAACGTGAGTTTCTGTATCGCTTACGTAACCCTAAATCTGTGTGAATTATTTTGTTTATATCTCCCACAGAGTATCCTGCATTAGCTGCAATGGATTACTTCCATTGACAACCTGTAGAGCTTTCTTTGGTACCTTAAGTTCGTGACCCATAAACAGGTTTGGAGAAGCTTATTTTTAGGCTTTTTACGAGCGCTCCACAGAAAGGTAGGAATAAAGCGTGGATTTTCAGTCACAAAATATGACAGACGATGAACGGAAAGCACATATATGTATATATATTTTAGCAGGAAGCAAAAGCATAAAATCTTAAGCTGGTTCCATCACGTTTTTTTAGCCTGAAATATATGCATAAAATTTTACAGACACAGAACTAAAAGATAAAAAATGCCTTCATCTCATTATTCTACATACAGAACTTGTTAGATGTTCCATAAACTAACTGTAAATTCAGTGTTGAATCAAAGATTAGCAATTTCTTTATTCAAGGAAATTTAATTTGTTTACCATCAGCTGTATGCTTGCAGTGTTCACTGTTAAATATCAAACAGAGAAATATTGTAACTTTAAAAGTTGATTAGTACTACAGCCAATATACAAAACAAAGTTGTATTGGACATTAATCAAACCACAAGTAGTTTTAAGATTTTAATCCTGATGAGTGAAATACTACATTAACTAAGAGTGGCTACAACTAGCATACTAAGTAAGGAGCCATTGCAAAGAACTCGTAGTAAGACTTTTAAATTGCTCTTATATTTAAATTATTCTTAGCAAGGAATAACAAATTCTAAAATTTCTACCCTTTAATAGCTATTGTTGGTGTTTTCATAGTGCAAAGCTACACAATGGGCTATTTTCACTAACCTGGGGGGAACAAACCCCTAGGTTTTTGTCTGTAAACTCTCCCCTGGTGGATCAGCAGTTTATTTAATCACACAAAGTGATCATCAGTGACTGTATGGTCACAGATTTTAATTACATACAAGAAAACAAGCTATAATCAGTAAAAGCCCATTCGTACAATGTACTGTACACTAGTGAAAGTACCTAGCTTTGCTCAGGTTATTAGGTTGATATATCCTACATGAATATGTCAGTTTGTGTATTCTGAACCTATTTCAACATCCCACAGGTGGACATAGTCTTCAACTCGGAGCTTCTTTTAGTTTATGCAAATGTATTGCAGCCTTTCTGTTTCAATTTTATGACAAATATAAATCACAGACAAACAGATTAACAACTTCTAATGTATAGAAAAGTAAGTGCATTTTAGTAACAATGCGTTCCAACAATGGCTTTTATGTCATGTTGCTTAGCAACAAAAGTATAACCTAACATTGTTGATAGTCCATGTCTGTCTGTCTGTGATTTATATTTATAATACAAGGAACCACTTCTTTTCTATGTGTTTTTTTGCTAACTTTCCTCATTAAAAAAGATGTGCATGTGTGGATAAGATAAATAATAATACCCAGGTGCACACCCTCAAGGTCCACTCAGTATGTGTGTAAAATTTCAGGTTTCTAGGTGCTTTCCTTTTGAAGTTATGGTGGTCACAGACATGCCCTTTCATTATTATAGACAAATGGAATTGTCATAGCCCAGGGAAAAAAGTAACTGGCTAAATAACTTGTTACCACAAATTGTGAACAAATCTCTATACCTACTACATTTTTTTCTTTAAAATATTCTTTCCATAGAATTAACAATGGACATGAACTGCATAAGTAATTAACACATTTTTACCCTGCATGAGCTTATAATGTTAGCAGTATCTACATTTTTCAAGTGAAAACCCCAGAAATCAATGTAGCTTTAAAACAAATTACAGTAATACAATTGAGGCTTAAAACCTATTTACTAACCATAGCAACAAGGCTTTCAAGAAAGGGTATCAACTTCAACAACTCTTTGTCATTTCTGTCAACAAACCAACTTTCAATGGGGATTCCATTTTCAAGCTAGAAGGAAGAGGATGCAAGTGTTATTCAAGCAAAGAAAAATTAAACTGATAAATATTAAATTTTTAGAATGTTCCTAAAAGTACTTTTTTTTTGTTAATTAGCAGTTATATATCAAATGGTGTTTATACGAATCAACACACTGTCAGGCTGATAAATTAAAGATTATTATGAACTGGTTTTATAAATAATGACTACATCTCTTTGACTTATGAACATGTTATTAGGAAAACAAAACCACAGGTAACAACAAAAGAGATGTGCACAAAACACACCCAAACTCTGATTGATAAATATTAATACCTTTCAACAGATATCTTTGTTGATCATTAGGGCTGTCATGTGACAGTAAAACTTATTCGTCAGCTGTTTTCTTTGCTAGTAGGATGAAGAATACTTACTCTCTTCATTAGTCTTTTTAGGATATCCAGAATCGGTGTTACAATACCGAATACATACTGCTTAACTAATGCAGTTTAAAGTTAATATGTTACATTAAAAATGTCCCGATTACAATGTCTGACCTTGCTACACATGAAAGTTCTCCTCATTTGATGCTTAATTATAATAACTCTGATTGTACAAATTGCTGTCAACCATTTTAAACCTTTCCACATGGGTCAAAGGCCATGTCATTGCATTTGTTGACTCGCATTTAAAATTTTATTGAACTACTGTTTTATGAATTTATGTCATTAAGTTTGGTATCAAACTGTAGATTATAATTCAAATATTAATGTGAGGCATTATTTAAAAGTAAATATTAAAAAAACAACACCTAAACATCGATTTTTGTGTGTCACATGGTATGTTGAATGCAGCACTGGTTCAAATTAGATGTTTGTGAAGTCAAAATACTAAGTCTATAGTTTCATACGAATTAGGAACTCAAATTACCGATATTGAAAACTAGAATATAAAATAAGAGCCTCCTATCTATTCTATTTGTTGAGATATCTCTCATGTACTCAATCAAATGCAGTGGCCCCACTCACCTCTTTCCATTTTTGAAAATGGTCCCTTATATATACATACTTCTGTATATGACATGTGAATAACCAATTGAAAGCTCAGAATGCCCCCTAGTGGCTTTCTCAGCCATTCTGAAATATAACAGCACTATCTTATTCTTTTTCGATACAAGATGGCATAGAGGTAAGTCAAGTCTTTAGTCTGCTCGAAATTTCATATTCTTTTAAGTCCAAATACAGCTTAATTACTAAAATTCATAAATTATAATTGAGTACTATGGTATTGATATAGTAATTTATGATTTTTTGGTTATTCAAATGTATAAATAAAACCAAAAACAAAATTCCTTTCATGCGAAATTTCTTAAGGATTAGCAAGCTACGACAAGCAGCAACCGAGTACAAAGGTCAGAACTAGCAGTGATAATTGTTAAGATAAAAATTTCGCATGTGAATTTTGAAAATTTTCTGACGCATAAAAGTATCTTAATCTTAAAATGAAAATTACTTTGCATGTTGGATAGGCAACATGTGAAAAGAAAAAAAAAGGCATGAGAAAAGCATTGCTTTAGAAAAAATCAAAACTAAATATCTTATTTTTCAAAAACTACATACCTATAGGACCTTTCATCTTAAATTTAAAAGAATTTCATCTACTAGTTTCATTTTTATAAAGAACTATTACGAGAGTGAGTTACATATCTACTTACAGTGTTAATAGGTCATAGTTGAAGGGTTATGGCTGAGAGGTAAACTACTGGCAGGGCTTATAAATTTCTTTGTGCAGTCACGGATAGCTATAAGTGATGTCGGATCGCACTTGCCAAGACAAGAGAAAAAAATTACAGACTCTATTCAACTGTTTGTTTTGTAACTCATTAAACATTCCTGGTCATAATGCTCATACTGCTACAGCTTTTATGAAACATCAAGGTCACCACACTGGAGCATAGCAATTAAGTTGTCCTTTCTAATGAAGCCACATCAAAGGTCGTACTGGGATCTTTGATATTAATGGTCTTCCCTTACAGATTGTAATATATTAAAGTTAACTTAAAAACTATAAACTAATGAAACATTTCTTTTGTTTAATTGCACTATCTGTTTTTTTTTATTCATACCTGATAACCAAAAGCTTGTGGTGAGTTATCCACAATAACAGTTTTAGAGAGATCACGCCCCAGAATGCTCAGATCTTTGATGTAGTTTCCACTGATACAGACGCAATGCTCCCTGAAGAGTCTAAACCTGTAATTGTTCATACAATAAATTAAAAATAACGGATTTTAGAAGTTGAGTAAAGAATAAAACAAACATTTTTGTAACTGAATATGTGTTTACACTGGATACAAAGTTGAAGACACTTAATATAAAAAAGAAAGTGTAGTTAGTCTTTGAAACATGCTACTTCTACTTTATTTTCTAACAACACAAAAATCAATGCTCACTTTGCTTTTTTTATGATTTTCATATTTGAATTTTAGTTTTTATTGGGGTCAGTCCAATAGCCCACAAAAGACTTAGTTATTGATCATAAATTCATAATGATTGGAAGGTTACAAAAACCAGATAAATCACGATCAGAAAAATGCAATAACCAGAGTGACTTCATTGGAATTATCGGTCTTTAACTTTATTTAAAAAAAAAAAGTTCTTCAAAACTACAACATAGAAAACAATCAGCAGTCAACAAACATTATGAACAATACCAGTCATCATAAGATATAAAATTCATTTATAGCCTAAAACATGCCAGTACCATCCAATTCTTCGTCATATTGCTAATTTAAAAACTATTATACATGGAACATCTGTATATCGTTGCCTATAATGTGTAATTGAGTAGGTACATTACAAAAGGAATAAATGCTTATTATTCTTTTAAAAGATTTAGATGAATCATGATTCTACAAAACAAACACACTCTTAAAACCATCTTTTCACAAGATCCCGTTTACTTCAAATATATTATCAGCTAGCTGAACAAAAACATCAATCCACTAGGGGTTACTTGGTGTGTGTGTGAACCTACTTAATGTTGCTGTTACACATTTTAGGACCCACTGTTGTTAGGTTTACACTTAATTTCTACAGGGATACATTAAATTTGTGAATAATTGTTAATCTTGTGTTATGTTCCCTTCACATCCCGAGTAATAGTGATGTAAGAATACCAGATTATAGTAGCACTTACTAAAAAAAAACTATAATGTTTATACTCTAGTTTTATATAACATTGAAAATCCTAAAAAAATAAAAACTAGAAAGGTTATCTTACTTTATTAATTTTCTGCCAGGGTCTAGCAAATTTAACAATTTATCGGCATACACTTTTTTAGATGCTGTGAAGAGGATAACCTCAAAAATCTTGGAAACACGCTCTAAAAACTCTCTAAAAAATGGTCTGGTGCGAACGTAAACCTGAAAAAGAACGAATGTGATACTTTATTACAATTTTAACTTCAGATCAAAATTTTCAATAAGTTTGAGCTGAAATGGAGTAAATTAAAATGTTTTAAAAGCAATAATTACATAAGTAAAGTGAATTAAAAAGGTTTTGTGCGTACCCTTTGCAGAATAACCTGGTAACATAATCTCAGTTACACAATCAGATAAAACTTCAGTCAGTCTACAAGTAGTGATTATAATAACACGCCTTTACTCAGATCATCAAATCAACATGTTGTTACTCTCTCGTGTCTGTCTTTTTTCCCCTCTCTTTACAATTTCTAAAACCCGGCATGGCCAGGTGGTTAGGGCACTCGACTCGCAATCTGCGGGTTCGATTCCCTGTCACACCAAACATGATCGCCCTTTCAGCCGTGGGGGCGTTATAATGTGACGGTCAATCCCACTGTTCTTTGGTAAAAGAGTAGCCCAAGAGTTGGCATTGGGTGGTGATGACTAGCTGCTTTCCCTCTAGTCTTACACTGCTAAATTAGGGACAGCTAGTGCAGATAGCCCTTGTGTAGCTTTGCGCGAAATTCATAACAAACAAACAAACAAAACAAATTGCTTTGAAATTCTCAACACATAGGAGTGATGAAAGACCTTTATGACAAATACAGAGAAAGCAGAAAGACAAGTAGTGTTAGTGGTGAAAGTAAGCTGGTCCCGGTACAGTGTACCAGCAAACCAGTTTGTCAGTCATTGGATGTTTTGCCGAATAATAACTGGTTTTACAAATATTGCTTGGTTTCGTGATACATTATTGTAAAAAAATATACTGCACTTTAGGCCTCACTTCCAAGCAGGTGGGGAGCATGCACACAATTTAGGTATTATTATCCAATTCCATTCCCAATTAAAAAATATTTCCAGATAAAGCTTAAATGGATTGTTTTCTGTTAAATGTACTACCTGTTAGTATTGAAGTTTTATGAAGTGTGTGTGTATTGGGGGGGGGATAAGAAATTAAACTTACTTTTACCACTGAGTAAGCAGACAAGAGCACGTTAAAACTAGACTTGGCAATGCAAACAAGAAAATGTTTGTTTCTGACGATATGCACCACAATAAAAACTTTACCATTTTCAATTAACACATAGTCACCCAGTATCCTACCTGGAAACATAACCTAAAAAAGGTGGTCAACTGCAGCTTGAATTAAAGTTTATTTTATCATTTTTAATTAACACATAGTCACCAAGTATCCTACCTGGAACATAACCTAAAAAAGGTGGTCAACTGCAGCTTGAATTAAAGTTTATTTTATCATTTTTAATTAACACATAGTCACCAAGTATCCTACCTGGAAACATAACGTAAAAAAGGTGGTCAACTGCAGCTTGAATTAAAGTTTATTTTATCAGTAGCTTCTTAGGTATCTTTTTAAGAAATAACATGCGTGAAAAGAGAGAGAGAGAAACAACTGACCTTATACTCCACCTCCTGAAACGTGACAGGAAAGGTGAAAGTGGCATCTTCAAGTTCTGTCAGACTACAGTGGACCAAAGTTTCATCCTGAAATAAGTAACTCTAAACTTTTAATGATATATACAGCAATAAAACAACTATTACTATTAAACATATTTATTAATATACTGCTGTATGTTACAGGCCAAAAGTTCAAGCCAATAACTGATTTAATAATGATCCATTATGCCATACCATGGGACACTGTTATACACTGAAGTATCCTGTAAACTCCATTACAGTATGCCTCGAGACAGATCATAGTTTTTCTGGGGCACTTGAGAAACAATAATTGCTAGATCTGGGAAACCCAGAAGAAAATTCTCAGTAATCAGAAATAAAATAATTAATAAAAATATACAGAAAACTCTTGATGCCTCTGGGCATGATGTAAAAAAACATTTTATTTGTTTAAATCAGGACTAATGAGATCGAATAACATCAAAAGAAATCCAACACCGTGGCAATGTTACCACAGTGTTTAAACACAATTAAAAACCAGCAAAATAACTTTCATTAAATTAAGGAAGCCCTACTGAATATTTACCCTAACAAAGCTATATATTTTATTAAACTTTCTCTCATCACCGACTACGAGAGTCACAAAAAATTCAATATATATATATTAAAAAACAACAAATAAGGTAAACTACACACTTACCAAGTCTAACACTAGGGAAAATTCGGGGCTACTTCTAGTTTTCAGTGGAAGGGCTGGGCATCGGGCAAGCATTTCTGGAGTAAGTGGGGGCAGATGTTTGATAAAGTAATATCTGGAGAATTTGAGACAAGCAAGAATATGGCTAAGAAATAACAAAGCACAATGTATAAATGATACAAAATTTGTTTCAACAATTGTTAGTTTTGCTATTCTCTACATACCTCTATGACTTCAGTCTTTTCAAATCAAACAACTATCAAACTTTAAGACATTGTTCAAAAAAATCACACACACACAGAGTAAAAAGCTCCAAAGCAGAAAATAATGATGTGTTACCGTGAAAGTATGATCAGTCTAAATTGGAAAATGTTCTTTGCTTACAGATAAAGAAAATTAATGATTAAGTATTACTATATAAAATTAATCACCACAACAGTAGTCTTCATGAGAAATAAACAGACTCAAATTCTGTATATTCTACATAGAGAAAACTGTTTTAAGGGATTTTTGGAGCTGCACAAACCATAGGTTAAAATGGAGAGCTCCGAGAATTATTTAACATTTTTATTTTTTATTTATTTGATTTTAGGATGGCAAAGTTGATCTTTGTGCATGTCGAAAATGTTAGTAAGATCATACATAACCTGTTATATTAGGTGTTCATGAAACCTTTATTAAAATTGTATCTAATGATACTAAAATCTACATCATATTGTAACATCCACATCCATCATTATACATAAAATGTGACGTATATTTTTAGAGAAATGTTTGTGGTTCTATAGCTGTCCAGTATTTAAAAACAACTGCACAAAATACAATTTCCAAACGCACATTGAACTTTTAGAATTGCCTGAGCTGCACGTTAAAACAGATTCTGTAATTAACATCAAATCGAGATATGAGAATATCATTGGACGTGCAATAAATGACAGGAAAATGCATGTATTACTTAGTAATAACTCTTTTTAGTTATATATAAGTTTACTTCTAAAACGTACTTATCTATATATATATATATATTAATATTTTTATTTTATGGTTCTTTTTTCATAATTCCCATCTCACACTATTTTTGTTCTAAATAAAAACATAGATCAATTAATTTAACTGATGGTGGAATAAGTCTAAGTAAAAACCAATTTACCTTACCTAGAATCTGTTCTACGTCCAATCGAGCTCTATTCGATTTATTCTTTAATTTCTTTTGTGAACAAGTTTTGTATGAAACGTCAAAATTAGTTTGTTTTTTACACCAGACAAATAATTAATACAACTTTACTGTTTTTTAAAAAGTATTTTAATACTTCTACCACATGTTTAGTTCTATAATGCACATTTTTACTTATAATTAATTTTACAGTTGAATGTAGTACTTAGGTCTTCTGTTTGTTTTTACATTTTTACTTTAATTACATTCCAACTATGATACATCTGAATGAATCTACGTTTCAAATGGACAGCAAGTGCCTCTTGTAGAAACCTACAAATGTAGAGGACGACGTTTCGAAAGTCTTCCGCTACATTTGTAGGTTTCTACAAAAGGCAGTTGCTGTCCATTTGAAACTTAGATTCATTATGAATACTCTGCCTAAACAACCTATCAAAGATTATAATACATCTGACCTTAACAGTTCTAAGATCTGACAACCTTACACTAAAAACGTACATATTTCTTTCAATAGATTTATAATGAGCTTACGGATTAAAAGTCTCCCATTCTTCGGCTACTTCAGCTTCTTGAGGTGAGGGGTAACTAGCATTATACACTGACACCTGAATATCGTACTGTGTCGTTTCAGAATGACAAGCCCTGGCTGAAAATACCCCTTGAGTTCCAGGTATTTCACAAGGCATTTCCAGTACTACGGGTAAAAAGAACTAACACATTATCCAGGTATTTCACAAGGCATTTCCTAACTACGAGTAAAAGAACTAACACATTATCCAGGTATTTCACAAGGCATTTCCTACTACGAGTAAAAGAACTAACACATTATCCAGGTATTTCACAAGGCATTTCCTAACTACGAGTAAAAGAACTAATACATTATCCAGGTATTTCACAAGGCATTTCCAGTACTACGAGTAAAAGAACTAACACATTATCCAGGTATTTCACAAGGCATTTCCAGTACTACGAGTAAAAGAACTAACACATTATCCAGGTATTTCACAAGGCATTTCCAGTACTACGAGTAAAAGAACTAACACATTATCCAGGTATTTCACAAGGCATTTCCAGTACTACGAGTAAAAGAATTAACACATTAAAAACTTTTATGTGTTTTTGTTTTCTTCTTTTTCATAAAATGGCTCTTAATCACTTTCATTTGACAATATTAGACTTACAAATCCTAAGACTTATTGACCCAGACAACTTCTTAAGTACTGATCTCCACAACATTATACTTATTGATCCCAATAACATAGGACTTATTAATCCAGACAAGATTATTGATTCTGATAACTTCATACTTGGAACTTACACTTGAAAGAACAGAACTACAAACGACAGACTCCACTTATAGTACGTAAATTGTTGGAAATAATCACAGAAACAATGAGAACAAAGAATATAAATCCCAAATACTCCATGTTGATAGTTTACTTTCTTATTGCCCAGTAGTAGTAGGGTCATGGCTCCCAGGACTGAAATATCACATAGAAATCAATGTTTTGGTTGGTCAAGGATACTGGAAACAACAAACTACAGCAAGACTCCATGTTACAGTTAGGGCTGTACGTACAACTCTGAAAGGGGTATGTGAAACTTGCACTGTCGCCATTCTTAAAGCTGTACGAGCAAACACACGTAAAACTTTAAAAATGCTACCAAACAACTTGGTTAAATTGTGGGAGGTATACAAGATGTTCAAAATTGTACATTAATAAACTGCATGGCACCATGAAAACAAGGTGTACAACAAGTGGTTAACACAGAAACCATGAAAACAACAAGTGGTTAACACAGAACTATGAAAACAAGGTGCACAACAAGTGGTTAACACAGAACCATGAAAACAAGGTGTACAACAAGTGGTTAACACAGAAACCATGAAAACAACAAGTGGTTAACACAGAACCATGAAATCAAGGTGCACAACAAGTGGTTAACACAGAACCATGAAAACAACAAGTGGTTAACACAGAACTATGAAAACAACAAGTGGTTAACACAGAACCATGAAAACAACAAGTGGCTAACACAGAACCATGAAAACAAGGTG